>NC_048898.1:21758316-21857267 GCF_011077185.1 Oxyura jamaicensis
ATGAATAAAACACATATAAGACTGAAAACTCAGTCTTTTCCAGGTAGAGATCTATCTCAAGTTTTATTTTTCTGTCACACAGAAAAATAAGGTTTCTCTGAGAAATTTCACAGATTTCTCTGTCATGTCCCTGCATACAGAAAGTCAAACGAGTCCTTTCTACACCTTCCTGAGTTGCAAAGATCTCCTAATACCTTCCCTTGTCCTCCTAGAGATAACCACTCAGGTGCTCCCTTCATTACAGAAGAGGCATAAAATGGTAAATGAATATTCTGAGGTCAGGAAGATAACAAAAATCGTACACATAAATAACTAAAGAAATGCCTATCTGTGTAGCCTCATTAATGGACTTTAAATACACTATATAGTATTTGATGATAGAGTTTGGGTTTAATGAAGAGAGGCAGAGAACGCCAGAGTGATTTATATCAGAGGGAGCTCTGGACATCATCTGGGTCAAGTCCCCAGGCAAAAGAGCACCAGCTTCAAAAGTGTGTTTGGATGCTCAGGGCTTGTCCAGTGACACTGTGAATCGTTCCATAGAATGGGATTTCACAGCCTCTGAGTCCCACTCCAGTATCTGGCTACCCATGCTACAAATATTTTCTTTTCTTTAGCTCTTAAAATAATTTCCCTTGCTGCAGATTGTACCAATTGCCTCTTTTTCTTTTGCTGTGCACGTCTGGGGGAAGAGAAAAAAAAAAAAAAGTATCTGCTATGCTCTCTTTAATTACCCATCAGACAATTGAAGACAGCAGCAAGAGCTTCCTGCTCTCTCCCATTCCCTGCAGACATCACATGCCACAGCCCCCAGCAATCTCACTGACCCTCATATGAATTAAAGTGGTTTTTTTGCACGACTGTACTGTCTTGTAACAATATGTCAGTGGTGCAAAATAAAAGCAGTTACTACTCCCTTATATCCCTTCCTAATCAACTTAACAGCAAGGCTATTCAGAACATTTGAGTTACTTGCCATCATGCATCAAGTGAAGTGAAATTACCTTATGAGTATAACCTTTATTTATTTCACTGTGTGGTGTTTTATTTGCTCATAATGGAAAGGGGGCATGCATAGGAAAAGAATTTATAAACTGAGATGTAATGGTTAGAATAAGAATTCCATTATGCAATAAGTTTTTTAGATAGTCAAACGTTCTGTTGCCTGTTACACTTTGTCCTTGTCACTCAGTTATATGGTATCCTATCTGAATACCCACAGTATATTTGTAGATTTTTCACTATCTACTGTTTCTAACAGCTTATTTTTTTTCTAAACGGCCAAAAATTTGAAGATATAGGGAAAAAAATGACAGATTAAAAGAGAATTTTTATACATGAACAGAAATAAGCCATACCATGTCTTGAACTAATTTTGTAGAGGGTTTAAATAGATTCATATTTTGTGGCCAAATTAGAAAGTCCATTGATGGAAGCCCTAACATGAAAAGCCAACAAATCCAATTACCACAAACAGCTGCAGAAGATTGTACTAATATCAATAATCCCTCAGTCTAACTAAAGTTTAACACTTTTCCATCTTTCTCTAAATTTCTTTTGTCAAAATAAATTTATGTCCCTGTTGCTTCACAAGCAGAAAGCCACATCTATTATCTTCTGTCTGCATATTCCCATTTTCATATTATTTCTCACTTCAAGCCACTTGAAATTGTGTCAGTCACTATTACATACAATCTCTTTTGAATCCCTTTGGAGAGCTCGCATTTTCCTCAAAACCATTCTCTTCCTCAGTGCAAAGGTGGTTTTGAAATTCACCTTCTTATATCAGCTGGATGCCATCTTCACTCTATTTCTCATATATTTTAGGTTTGTCAGTAATTCTTGAGTTTGCTTTTATACTTTGTTCATTCTTGGAGAACTGGAGTGTTACCTTGCTCTCCTGCAAAAACACAAGGAATAAACCATCACCTCCACAGTAGTTCACTCCCCTGTTTAAGAGATATTATGTTCTTTTATATAATTCACCTTGGTTCTTTTAGAAAGGAAAACCTTTGGCATTAAATCAAAGTACTGTGTAACTACAGTATTATATACAGAAACAACAGCAAATGTCTGCAAGGGAAAAAGCACTTAAGTACCATTACATGCATGGAAAAATAAAAAGCATATGTATTTACAAATCTTAATTGTTGTTAAACATAGCATAGATGATTGGCAAAATATTACCACTTCTAAAGGATCCCGCCTATGTATGAATCTCATTATCACAAGATATCAGGACTAGATGCTGAGAATGTAGCTGTTGCATTGCAATTCTGAAAATCTGATCTCCAAAAAACCCACTGCAAAAACAATTTTAAACTGTTTAATCATCTGTGAATAAAAAATAAAAAACAACAAAAAAAAACCACCATAAGTATACTATGGAATAGGAATAATATTCAGGAAAATATAATAGCTGGCAAAGATCACTGAAATAATTTATTTTTTGTGAAAGTCTGTGTCATACAGATATTAACTACTATTAGACACTGAACTTCTTACAAAACAACCTGGTGAGGGATGGTTTTTAAATGAAGACTTCTAATTCCTGAGAATAACTAAACTCTTTATTTTCTTGTAAAATGTACTATTTCCCCACTCTGTTTCCTAATGTGCTCTCTTAATATGCAAGTGCATTGGGAATAATGAATCACACTCCAGAATGGTAGCAATTGGTATGCATATGGTGTTAACTGAGTCAGGAAACATTCTTTACCAGATGGATATGGATTTTTGTGAATGCATAATGGCCCTTTAAGAAGCTTAATAGAAAAGTATGAAACCTTTTACAAACAGCATTCCAAAGCAAGATTGCCAAAAGCAAGTGCACATAAATAGCTCAGATAATTGGAGCCGTATCCCTGCACCCATCCACAGCAATGGAGAGAGGGGTTGCTGACCATGCTTTACATTAACTTTCTCTCTCCTAGGTTGCTAGTAGTCTTTAACTTGTACTCCTCTCTAACATCAGAAGGTTAGTTACCATCCTCTCTGCCAGACCTTTAGTGCTGGTTAGTAGCTTTTTGCTTTCCACAGATGAGTAGGCTTCATAGGTGCTGCATTTGTCACAGAAGCAGTTGCGGGCTGGTACAAAGATCTGAGCTCTGTTTCTCCACACGCAGTGATCCCTGTCCCCAAACTGTTAAAAATAGAAAGAGGAGCTGAAATCCATCAGGACAGTGGTAGTGCAATGAAAAGGACACAGACACCTCCGTTTTACATTCTTCACTGGGCCAAGGGACACAACTGCTTTCTGGCACTACTGAAAACTGTAATGGAAGTTTTGATGAGTCTTGTGGAAAGAGCTGTCTACATAATACTATTTGTTATCTGTTTTCCTTATCTACATTTTCAAAAACATGTGTATGGCATATGTTTCTCATCGTTGACTCTGACCTTTGTTTATTTATAGTTTTTAAAACTCTGACTACTGCCAGACACTATTAAAAATAAACATTTTAAATTGTTTTCATGTTTTATCCTCTCCTCCCCTTTCCACCCAAGCCTGACAGGATGAAACATTGTTTTTGCTTGGGATATAGCTACTTCTGCTGCAAGAAGAAAGAGGAATAAGGAGGAAGTTGTATGCGTATTATCAGAATAGTTTTATATCCAACAGGCTGGAAACAAAGCAACTACCAGCTCCCAGCCCCCTTTAATATAGGTCTCCCCATTCCCAGGATCTATCTGCAGCTGAGAGGGCAGAAACACTGTTCCTCTGCCTTTAAGCCCAGCCAAAGTGAGCTCTTTTTTTTTTTCCTTCCCCCAGCAGCACAAACTTAACACGAGGGGCAGTCTTCATTTCCTATATAAAAAGCATTCAGTGTAAGGTGGGTTTTGGTTTCCTCAGGCAGAGAAAAAGCTTTCTGCATCCAAAATGAGTTTCTTTAACTACTAGAATAAATGCTGAAAATGTCACAACTGTCATATCCCTTTTCATCTCTATTTATCAGTTTGGATTTTTATATTTGTAGATATACACTTTTTTTTTCCTCCATAAGATTCTGATACCAAACCTAGACAAAATGGGTACAAAACACCAAAGAAAAGCTAAAACATCTTTTTTCTAGTCTTTCTGATCAGCTGGATTTTGTGGTTCACTTGAATCAGTCTTTTCAAAAAAAATTATTCTGGAGTACATAGCCATGCTCAGGGAGCTAGGATGCTTCACAGGTGTTACAGATTTTACTGCGTGAAGTTAGCCACCCTACCAGCATTGTAGAGCTTAAATCTTTTAGACAATATGCTGGTGTACAGGAGAGAAATACATTAAAGGTATTCCTAAATCTCCTGATAATCTGCTGTTGATTAAAATTCTTGGTGTACCTACCAGAAAAATATAGAAAAAAATAGGAAAAAAAAAAAGTAGAAGAGCCACTAAGCTAAATCAGTTTCCCAATGTGAATGGGGGTGGATGACACCACATGTCTCAGTTCTGCATTCTTCCAATTTTCTTCTGTTTGTCTTAAAACTCTTTAGGGAAAACCATTCTTAGAATGTGTTTTTACAAAACCAAATAAAGCTGGTACCTTTAAGTAGCAGCTTTTTTTCTTTCCCCCCCCAAGCTGTGTAGGAGCAGAATCACTTTACATGCTCTAAAGCTGAAAATAAAGCTCCACAGCTCCAACTTTTTTTTTTTTTTTTTTTTTTTGAGGAGGGGGATGTGGAATGGGGAAAGATGACAACAACCCAACACAACAAAGGATGCAGGTGATACTTATTCTTCATCCTGGTGAGGTTTCCCAACTCTTCCCTCTCCTATCTTGTAACTGCATGGCAAGGTAAAATCTCCCTGCTGAAAGTACCAACTGAAGGAAAAACTGATGCTTGACTGGGATATTTAGGGAAAGCCTGTCAGATGGTGGAGCAGTACAGATCTGATGGAAAAAGGATGATCACAGGAATTAGGCTGTTTCACTCTGGAATGATTACTCCCTTTTTTCCCAGACAGGGAGAATATTCTGAGTATTTCATAAAAAATAAGAGCAAGTGAGTGAATGCATCTGCCTGGGACAGAGAGGTTGTCCAATTAAGGGGGCAATGGAAGTTTTTGCATTCCTCCCAATGTTTCTGGGCAGCAGGTTGAAAATAGAGGGGGTGAACAGTTAAGGACCGTTGTTTTGTTTGAATGATTACTAGCCCATCTGTGAACACAATTTTCTTCAGAATATATTGATTTCTTTGGTCTTTTTCTCTTCCCTGTGAACACGTCTATTGCTTTGTCAAAGATTGCAAATGGAATTTCTGAACTCATCCCTACTTTTGTAGCTACATCTTGACCAGGGAAGATAAGCAAAATCAACCTTTACTTACTTACACTTTTTACTCACTGTAGTGAAGTCAAAGTCCAAGGCCTAAATTAGTGATCTTGATCTGGAGGTCTTGTCCTCAATCTTATCCCAGCGGTTGACCACACTTTGCAGTGTTGATTCACCCAGCCTCGTCTATGCTGACTGGAAAGATAACATCACTCTTCAACAGGAAGAATGCTGGAAAATTTTACTGCAGAAGTTTCCAGCCCATGGCACCTTCAGTACCATTGTGCTTGGGAACTGCTACTCTGTTGAGGTAATACACAATTCTGAATTTCCAGAGATGCCGCAGAAATCAGATACCTCCATCTGCTGATGCTGCCGTTCATGCTTCCTGTCTCAAAAGCCCCAAATGGATGTTCTGGATCATGTACAGCTTGTGAACCATGGCCAGCAGCATGGCTGAACACAGCCTCCAGCTTCCCTGTTTGCAGAGGAGTAAAAACTTGCTTTCATCTCATGATTCCACCAATATTTCAAATTGGCTCATAATCCTAATTCATAATCCAGAATTTCTGCTGGGTATTTAGACCACCCCGACAAATAAAATATTGCAAAGTTGCGGTATAATTTAAATTAGTGACAGTATTTCCACTGAACTCAGCATAGCCAGGCTTTCACCCACTAAATCTTGCTCAAGGAGCATAACATTTATTAGTAATCAGGGATTCCACTGGTGCTGACAGCCTGATCTCCTGCATAAGAAAAACAATAATAGTTTCCTGAATTATGCTTTAAATAGCAATAAAATACAAATGACTTTGAAAAAAAATATATATATTCGACTTTGATTTTTGTACTTCCAGTAATGGAAAAACCTATTAGCATCTTAAGTCATTGTAAAAGTTAATTTTCATTTCTAGAAAATCTGCACATTAAATTTTATTCTACTTCTAATTAATCAGTTGAGAGGTATCCATTGTCCAGACACTATTTCTTAGGGATTGAAAAAAGTATCTTTAGCCTACGCATAATTGAGTAAATGGTTTGAACCTCTTGAGTCTTATATTAAAGTCTGACATCCTCCCCCCATTCTTGTGACTCATATCTGACCACTCCAACATTTTCCTGTAGGAATTGGGAACCTGGTGTTGAAGCAGTTACACCCGAGCTGATACCACTCCACCTTGGAACCACACATTTCCGTTCACTTTGGTGCAGACTTGTAGCAAACTGGTCTGAGTGATTAAGCAGATGTTCTAGAAAAAAATCTGTTAAAAACTGGAAGCTTAATCCAAAATTAGACTACTGTAAAGGAACTTCATTGTGTTTTACTGAATGAGGTAGGCAAATGTTATTTCAGATCATCCTACCCATACAAATAATAGATTATGTTAAGATATGTGTACTGGAAAAATTTCCAAGTGGAAGAGAAAAGAAAGAGGACATAGAATTATACAACTATGAAATAAAAGCAAGTTTTAACTTTTTAACCAAAATCTTTATTATATTTCCCTTGCAGGTAGAGTTATATAACTGAAGTAAATAATTAGACATCCAGACTCAGTGTGTATGAGCATGCACGTGTTTTGGGGGGGGGGGGGGGGTGTCTAATATTTGTCTGAGACCCCACAAAATATGATTGGGTAATATTTCAATTCTATTTTGTTGCAAATGGATCAAATACTTACAAGCATCACTGTCTTCTTGTAAACAACCTAGAAGTCACACATACTGATTTTTAGAGCCAGGGTAAAACTTGTCTCATTTTATTTATAGAGGTGGAGAGAGACAAGGATATCCTTTGGACTACCACAGCTCAAAACTCAGAATGAGCTTCCTGCTTCCAACTGTGTAACAAGGAAACAGGAAAGGCAAAAAAGTATATTTACCAGAAAAATATTCCTCACAGTTGTATATATTATATCAAACCATTATTACTACTGGCCACCAGGAAAGAAAAAAAAAAAAAGGCTTAACATCTAGTCTTTCTTAAATTTAGGAGACTTATTATCATAGATTTACACTTCTGAAATCAGGGCTAACTGCAGAGTTTCTCTGTGTTCAGAGTGCATTTGTGGGCTAGGAATAGCTATTGACAGAGGAAATAAGCAAGGGTCAGGGGACAAGTAAATTAAAAACAAACCCAAAATAACCCTAGGATGCACTGATTTGGTAAACAAACTTGTTTTAAATGCTGCTGTTGTAAAGAGGATGTCTATATCAGATCAATAAAGTATATATATACACACTGAAACTTAAAGGAATTCAGGAGGTATTTATTTTCATGTGAAACTCAGACCTGAAATCTGTGAAGGTGACAAAGAGTATTAATAATGCATTCCCCACCCCCCAAAGTGTGTTAATCCTGATTAATCCCAATTTTAATGATATTCTACAGCCTGAGTTTATTAAAAAAAAAAAAAAAAAAAAAAAAAAGTTGTTACCACAACACAGTAAATCCTTAGCATGGCTGCCAAATTGATTTAATCCTGTATTTCACTTTAAGTAAAATAGTAGTGTTCAATGTTTTCTTCCATTATAGGAAAGAAACCTCCTAGCTATCTTTTGTTAAAAATGCTCGGTTCTGTTAAGGCTCATTAGCAGGAGCATCCAGTTGCTATTTCTTCAGGCCCTGGAAGTAAGGTTTTCAGAAACCATTTCATGATGTCATTCCAAAAAGTCCACAGTATAAATAACTCTGAGCACAAGTAAATTTAGCCCATACCACGTAGAAATATCTACGTGATATGGTGATATCTTTTGATGAGTTGTATGAACCTGTGGTGAGTGGCTTTCTGAAAATATATATATATATATAAATATATATATATATATATATATAGATATAGATATAGATATATATCTCTTTTTGTAGGAAGTGCCAGGAAAAAAAAATCTGCGTAGTTGAGACCTAATTTTGATGCTTCAGAGAAAATATGAAACAGACATTATACAGAAACATGAAAATTACATGAGAGCTTTCTTGTATTTTCAGTTTTAGAGACAAGGACACTGCCACCGCAAAAGCATCAGATAAACTCAATCTCAATTTGAGCCACTGTAAAGAGGGTCAGTTGCAATCTTGTAGCTTTGCTACAGTGTTCAGTTCCTTCGCTGGGAAGGTGCAACCCTTCATATCTCACACGGGTGTTTGAAGGAATGCAGCTACCATCACTGGTTCATTTAAAGTGTTGCTTCTCCTGGCTTTCAGTTATGTGCTCTAAAATAAGCCAAATGATCCAAGCCGCTTTGAATGAGGGAGGCAAACAATATTTTCTTATCAGTCCATGCTAGATAAAGAACAGATTTGTTAGGCATCCAATAGTTTTAAATGGCAATGATAAACTAATGGCTGGCTGTGAACACTGATCATGAAAGTGTTCAAACATTGTCATAGATTGTAAAATTTTTAGATGGCTGTACAGCTGAGCTGTGTTAAATTAACTGCTGAATTTAAAATAATGCTTATTATCTCTTCCTCTAATCTCCACTTTCACCCATCAGTCCAAGTATTTGCATATTATAGAGAATGGTTTAAGCATTAAGAATGTGCTTTGAAGCCAATTTTCTTGACTATTTTTATATTGGAAAAAGGGTAGACTTGTTTTTGAAGGGTAAAACTTAAAAGTATTATTTCTCCTCTTGGACAATGAGCATTTCTAGCAATGAAATGCAAGTCTTATCAAAATTCTGTCCCCCAAATTATAACTTGTGTCTGTACAGTTCCATCATTAACAGTTTCAGCCATCCCACTATCCTTTCTGCAACATGTTACGACATTTCACGGTAATGCAGAACATCAATTGAACAAGCTTAAAATCTTTACAAGGGGAGTGTAAGAGTCTGTCACATCTTTCCACAGGACATTTGAGACAATCATTTCTGAAAGTAAAAAAAAAAAAAAAAAAAAAAAAAAAAAAAACCACCTTGCTCTCTCTGTTACCTTCCATTCCTAACCAATCACTTTTTTTTTCATTTAATCAACAAGACAATGGTGCTTTTACTGATATACCAAGAGCCTGATATGGAATGAATTCTAGAACAGGGAGATGTCTTCAAGGAGTGATAAGTTGAAAGGTAGGTTCTGTGCTGGCAAAGGCAGCGTAGCCCCAGTAGGATGCCTGGTGCTTCAGCAGAGTTGCACTGGCATGCAAACAGTATAACAGCACCATACTGTTGTCCTCCTGACTCCTTTTCAGCCTGTTTGTCATCATGAATCAAAACATCCAGCACATCTAAGAACTTTCTCTAAGTCTACAAAAGGAAGCTCAAAAATTAACAGTTTTGTAGAAGGTCAAGGGTATGTTTCCTCGTGCCACTTCGGAATGAATTAAACAGCACAGTAAGATTACTGCAGCACTCAGCTTGGACATCAGTGAAATAAAATAGGAGGTATACATTTTAAAACTTGCACGTATTTCCTGAATGCTCCTGAAGTACAATTATAATAACTAGAATAAACACAGCAAGAATGGTGAATAAGGGTTACTTCTCGATTTTATATCTTCTGTGATCATTAGCATAGAACATCCATGGAAAAAAAAATAAAAGCTTTTCCCCTTTGTTTTGCATAATATGATGAATTTTTATCTTACCTCACATGATTTGAATAAAAATTTGGTTTTGTGCTATTTTAAAATAATGGTCTTGCATAAGACGTGTATAACAAATACTTGTAAAAAAAAATCAATATAATTGAAGCTTTAGTTTGGAATATGAAAATCCTACAGGCTGGCTGTGGAAGCTAAAGGCATCTGATGCTCTTGTTTGTAGGAATTTCTATACCGGATTGCATAGGAGTTAACTCTCTGCCTCAGAGTTTTAAAAATCTACTCATCAACATTAAGATTCTATCTGTCTGATGTCCCAAGGCAGCCTAGCATTCTGCTGTTGCCAGAAATTTCTTTGAAGGAATAGAGGAAAAAAGCCCATGTGATGACATACAGAGAAGCAAATGGAAGTGAGTGCTCACAGAGCACACAATGGGAATTAAAATAAACACTCCATGTCACTCCATTTACAACAAGAAATGAGTCTAGAAGTGAGCAAGAAGCCCTTTTTGCTCACTTACTCATTCTCACCAAAATGAATGATTTCTGAACACCTAAATTTGTCTGAAGAAATAAGACATTTATAATACAGAAGCTGTTGATAATAAAACAGGCTCACTGAAGACTTAAATACCATAATCACAATGTAATGGAACTCTGACATGTTTTCTCCCATAGTGACATCCACACTGACTTCATCAGTACTATGTCAGGTCAGATAAACCAGATTCCTGCTGCCCCTCACTTGTTTAGATGTCTTTCCCGTTTTTACTGTACTGGTAAGTACCTTCTTATTAAAAGGTACTCCAACAGGTCCCCTAGTCACACACAGATTATCTTAGCAGTAAACTAAATTCAGAACAGTTATTTTAGAAGATCTATTTTTTTTCTTGTACATAAGTGTGTGTGTATATATATATATTTAGTAGAGTAACCTGTTACAGAAGCACAAATCAAGATTCTGCCAAACAGCTGCAAGATCAAAATCTCACCATTGTAATTTCAGTTCACATTACTCTTCCCTGTTATATCTACTAGCATTATGCTTCCTTGAATTTGTGCTGGAGGTCATGAGGAAAAGCTTTGTCGTTCCACCCAAAAGTTGTTTAACTCTTAGCGTAAGATAAATAAATTTTATTCCAAAAGAAGTTTAGGACTACTGATCAGCTGCAGAATAATAAGTGTTCTGAATAGAATGACTTCTCCAGCTTTTCCCCTAGTTTCTGTATCACCTACAAAATGCATATGAAGTTGTATAAGACCAGAGTCAATTTTCCAAACTGGACTATTAACACTAACACATTAACACATCAGATATAATAAACATAGGAACTATAACATTTTGTAAACACCATAGCTTCAAACGTGATATTCTGCTTTAATGTTTCAGAAACAATTGGCCAATTTAGATACATGACCTTCCACATTAACCTTTCTTCAAATAGGTTAAGGTACTTGTTAAAGAAATGTAGGATGAAAGGTAGAATTACTTTACTTTGTTAATTCTTTGCAAAAAAAAAAAAAAAAAAAAAATTAAGGGGGACACATTCAGATATTTTATAGTTGAATGCATTGAGAAACACTGCAGGACTTGAGACCTACTCTCAGTTCCTGGCTTACTAGGAAATCTTGACCTGTAGCCTTCCATATCTATGATTTAGTTCACCTACAGATGTCTGTTTTTATAAAGTGCTTTGCAATTTACTCACAAAAAGATATGAAGGAGTTATTATTCATACGACATACTTTGTGATTTTAAGACTAATCCCTCCTGTTTGTGTGTCAAAGTTCTCCTTGATCTCAGCAGAAATAGGATCAAGATTTCTGGTAGCAGTTTTTGGAAGTTTAAGATTTCTGACACTGAGCTACACATTTGCAGGGGGATTGATTATTATTTGTCAATAGGTCTTCCTATACAAGTTATAAGACTGAGGTTAATATATGGGGGCAGGGGGGTGAGGGGGGAGGACACAACAAGTTTCCACTACTTGTCCTGTAGTGGAAAAAATGTCATTACATTACTTAACTTTGATCTTGTATTTGCATTATATTCTGATGGAAATCCTATATCATTTGCAAAGGATGTCTTCCTGGGAGCTACAGGTTTCCTTCTGTCATATGACAGTTAGTCCCTTTTACCCTCAGTCACAAAACACTTCAACTTTCCAAGAAATAAAGCAAATTTATAAAGATTTATCATTTAATGATTTATCATCTATAATGATTAATTATTTATAATGATTAAGCAAACATTATTAGAGCTGTGTGTCTGCTCCAATGCAACATATACATATATCTTCTGGTATTTATCTCTAGCACTACTGATTAGCTGAAGTTGTTAAAGCACTTTGAAATGTCAACAACAGCCAGTTTCATTACTAAAACATAGGTGGGAAATACAGGGTGGGGAAGAGAAACCATTCAGACGTCCTGCTACTGCCTGCTACAGATCTCCCTGCTCATGACCCATATATCTTTAAAATGCCTTGTTTAAATATCCTCAAATTGATCTAAAAAAAAAAAAAAAAAAAAGTTGTCAGCTGGCCATAGACCACACATTCCAGAACTGAAGTAGAAAGGAATGTGAATGGGTGGGTGGGGGAGAGGAAGGAAATCAGATTTAGTATTGAAAACAAGACTAAGCTGAGAAGCAGCTGATGTGAACTCGAGCAGTTACAGTGTGAGATATCAATATTATTTTTGTTCATAGTACATTTTATTCTGATAAAAATGGTGAATAGCCATTTACTCTTTTACTTTGAAGGGTTTACTGAATCACTCTGACACCATATATGAGATACCAAAGACGGGAAGTAAATTCAGATAACCTGCAGGCCACAAAGATAGTTAATATTTCTTTATTCAGAATGAGTTAATATCTCAAGAGATACTAATAGGTGAATTCACTTAACTAAAGGCTAAGCAAGTATAGACTCCCAGTGGTAATGAGAATCATAAAAGATTATGAAATAAACCAGTCAGTTTGAAGATGAAGACCAAAAGTTTATGTTATTGCCAATGTAAAACTACTCTAGGGATTTTTGCAGTTGGTATGTCATAAAAGTGAGGGTGCCTAACTGAGCTATATTTAATGTTACTTCTTCTTTGGGAGAAGAAAGTGAAGAAGTCAAGGAGACAGATTTTAGTCCTATCAGCATTTAGTCAAGAAATAGCCATTTATTTTCCAGAAAATCTGTAGATTATAGGAACCTAATGCTTCTCTCTTTCTACTGCTGCATCTGAGAGTTCTAGTCAGCCTGTTCTCTGTTCCTGGAAGGATCTCAGTTGTAAGACCCCAACTGGTCTGTAGTGGAATCAGAGAAATCCCCGTGGAAAAAAACTAGGAAGGTCTGCAAGAAGCAATAGGGGCAAAGAAATGGAGTATGTCATTTTTATAAAGACTTCAGAGATAAAATTATTACTCTTTGACAAGGCTCTGTGTTGGTTCAGCTGGTCCTGGGTTACAGTAGTAAGATACGTCACTGTACTGGGAGATTTTACGTATTTAATTGCAGGAATGAAAACAGGACAGAGCAGGTCAGACTTCTTGTGATATAAACATCTGATTAAATTACTTGAAGAAAGAAAAGATGGAAGATAAAGTCAGATGGCAAAGCAACCCACTTTCCCTGAGGGAAAGAAGCTCTTATTGAAGCGAGGAACACCACTGCTGATCATTTAGGTTGCCGAGTTGGCTCTGCCATGGACATACCTCTTCCTGCTACTCAGCTGGCCACGATCTTCCAAGAGGCCAGCCCTTTGACAGGATGTCAAAGAAAAGCCATAATCTGATTGTCATTGTCACTAGTTATAAACTGGAGTTTTATTCTAGTAAGTGAAAAATTAGTAAGTGAAAAATAACACAAGCCTCCTCTACTAGTTAAACTACAGGCCTCTGGAGGGAAGACAGCCATACCTATTTATCTCTGAAACTGTAGTTCTGAGGAAAGGCTGGTCCTAACTACTCTGCATCTGAGCTTTCCATACCAGCCCTTCTCACCATCTTTTTTGTAGACCTCTCTTCAGAAACCTTTATAATAATGACAGCATTTCTAAAATGCTTCAGAAATGTCACAGTTAATGTAAGGGGAAGTTCTTGTTTGCTTTTCCTGGCCCTGTTCCCTCATTGAGGAAAAAAAAAAAAAAATCATCAAATTTTTAATTTGGAGTGGGTTTACGTGAGCATCACCACATTCATCATCTAAGTTCCAAAACTGTGTTTTGGCCTGTGATGTTTTTGCATCCCCTTTACTCCAAATTTCTAACTCAAATATTTCTGAAAAAGATATCTACAGGAGCCCAAACTTCCCTAATTATGGAAAAAAAAAAAAAAAGCTACTTCAAAATCCAATAAAGCAGAAAGAGTTACTTTATTTAACTCTTCATGGATAGTTATAAAATATTTCCTTCACACAGGATGTTCCCTATCCCCAAAATTTCTTTAAAACATTTTCCCCTCAACAAGGAAGCAAATACAATGTTTAATTTGCCATTATATTAAAACCTACATGGAACTTACATCCTTTCCAGAAAAATACATTAATCAAGTGTCAGACATTCAAACCTCAGAGTCTACTCTCAGACTGTAGGTACAAGAATAAATGACATTTCAACTTTTATGTGTTTCTTTTCAAGTTTAGAATAAAAATCTGCATTAAAAACAACAGAAAGTTAATAACATCTATCTAAAACAGTAGGAAAAAAAATGATACTGAAACACCAGAGGAAGTGTTTTACTCATGAAAGCATTTTAGTTTGCCACTATTTCCTGTATGCTGTTTAACTGATTTCCTCAAAGACTATTAAGAAATGTTATTCCATCATCCCATCATAAAGGTATATTGAAAGATTTTTGAGTCATTCATTTTTCACTTACTAATGGAATTACTAAAAAAAAATAATTAAAAAAAAAAAAACACACACACCAATAATAGAATGGATAAAACTGACAATAGCAGAAATACAGGAAGCAAACTTACCACTTCAGTTGTGTAATTCATCATTATGCAGCATACTACCAATGGCCCAAGAGCTGCATTCAACCTGGTTCTTTCCTAATAAAAGCTCCTTTCCCTGCACCCTGAATCAGACTTTGGCCTAATGCACCTGAGATTAATTTCCTAAAATGATTAATTCCTTTCAGCTGTCATGTATGGCACAGGACATGTTCTGCATGCAATGGTAGCAGGCTCATGCAATAATGTAGGAATGAAATTAAATCAAGTTATCATGGTTAACAGCAGAGAAATATTGGGTTTGCAGAATATAGGGAGATAATTATTTAAAACCTTATTTTTATTGCAAGGGTGCAGTATTATAGTTTTGCAATAACTTATGATCACATGTGTGGTTTTGTAGTTTTTAATATGAGCCTTATGCATGTATGCTCCTTATTCACCTGCAGAGTATGTTTCCATTCTTTTTGAAGATAAACCTGCCCTTTGTTTAAATAACTTTAAGATGGCTCTACTTCCTATCAAAGCTATAAAAAAATTAATTGTAAATTTATACAGTCAAAGTACATCTAGCTGGAGTACTAATATTTAGTTAGCTTAAAAAATAAAAAAATAAAAAAAAATAAAAATAAAACTACCGCATTAGACCTGATACATTTTGATACTGAAATATTTTTGAATTGATAATTCCATGAAAAAAGCTAAAGTAAATACAGAGAATTACGCCTTGTATATTGTTAAGCATAACAGGAAAAAAAAGCAGAAAGAGTAGATATTACATTTAAGTAGATATAACTTCAGAATTTCAAGATATTTCTTAAGGAAATCCCTTAAGGGTCAGCACAATATACATAACTAAGTCCCTTGAGAGATTTATCATTGAAAGGAGGATCAGATATCATATTTCCAGCTACATCTTCACTTTCTAATTGTCCAATTTTATCATACGGTCCATTGGCCCAGTAGCTCTTAACTCATTAGTATCATAAATGATTATTTGGTGTCTGCAGTCTTCCTGTCACCTGCACTGCCTGACACATGTGCCTGCTTGTAATTGAAAGCAGTCTGCTTCCCATGTGGGCTGCAGGAATTCAAAGCTGAGAGTTTTCAAAGTAGTCCAAGGGATTTAATTTCAATAACCAATATCCATGTAAAGCCCCTGGAGCGCTTTGAATAGTCTCAGCTCAAAATCCAAGCAAGCTGAATCTCAGGTGAATCCATTAATTACATTGGTCTGTTTGTTTAGGAAAGGCATATTTGGTTCCTTACAAACAAATACTTTCTCAAACTTTTTGACCTGGGATTCCTTCTCACTTTAGTTGTGGCATTAGTGGGTGGGTGGGTTTGTGTGAGTGAATTAGTCAAAAGTTTCTATAACATTAAACTTGTAATGAGTTTAGATAGGAACTGTGATTTTCTGCAATGGTTACTAAATCGGTATATAGACAAGGTTAAAAGATAGCGTTGTAGGTTCAGCTGTTATCCTAGCTGTGATCATTTCTTCTGCTCAAGAATGTAGGCATATGTCACCATTTTCTTCCTAAAGTGAATGCAATTGCTGTGGCGATTGCTGTTCAGTACACTGTATATCTCTACTGTAATCTGTACATTAAATCAAAATCTAAAGTGTGTTACATAAAATTTTTCCAGTAGTGGCTGAATGCATATTAGATGCTGTTAAATGTCAGTTGGCAATATAATGTGCATTCTACTGCATGAGTGATTACCGGAGGCAATGTCTTTCACCAATAATCTACAAATGGCTGCAGTGATAAGATAAAGCTAGTACTTACACATGTAGGTCTGGAGCCCCCTTTTATTTACATGTGCAAACAAATGGTCTCAGAGCATGCGGATATTTCAGAAAAGCAAGTCTGAGTGCAAAGGAGGTCCTTTTCCAGTCCTTGCAATGAGACTGGGTTTGTTCACATTAAGAAATGACCCTGCAACACATGCCAGTGAAATCACTTTTATTTTTCAATACAGTAAAAAAGGAGGTATGTATCTTTCAGCCTGTAGACTTTTTTATTTCTTTTTTTTGCAGTATGTTCTGACTGCAGACAGAGATTGGAATAGATTATTTATCTAAAGTCTATGGAAAATGAAATGTCCATTAAAGTGTGAGTTAAGTACTACAGAGGTTCAGACGGCATGTAACTGTAATGATTCACAGCTATTGCTTGTGGTAACTCCACAGTGCCATTAGATGGAGGGGAAAAAAAATGAGAAGTTGACAATTTCATGGCATATATTAAGAGTATGAAATTGCATATGTTCAGATTGCTGATAACCATAACTATCACCATACGGCTGAATGGAAATATCTATATTGTACTTGGCACTTTACAAAAACAAACAAAAAATCTTTACCCAAATTGCAGAAGTCTTAAGCAAAAGAAAAGAGACAAACAAAAAAATTAAAGGTAGTAAAGCAGAAAGACATAAAGGGCAAGGATGACAAGACAACACAGCATTATAAGGTAGTAGTTTCAGGACATCACCAGCACATTTTTTTTATTATTTTTTTTTAGGACAATAAGTAAATGATTTGTCACCTACAATGACACATATGCCTCTCATGAGACATCCTCTAGAAAAAGTCAAAGGTTCTTGTCATCATCAGTGTTTAAGGTTATCCTGAAGACAGTCAAGGAAACAATGATCCTGTTTCATGAGAACAGATTAGAAGGTTTGATCTTGTTTTGCCTAATAAAATGCAGAGATAACATTGCTGTCTATAAATTCAACAATAATAATGCTGTAATAGTCATGGGTAAACACTAGAAAAGGGGAGGATTTTACAGTATTGGACACTATTAGTATAGGAATAAATAGTTGCAGTGTCAATGGGCAGTCTCTAGCCACAACTAAAGAGAATTTCTGAACAGCTTGCCAAAAGAAGATTAGTTGAAGCCCAAACTAGCTATTTTTAGGATTGTTTTTGATCCATTTTATATAACATGGCTGCTATAGCAGAACGGTTACCTATATTTAATAACCCAAGGAGAAGTACATTCTCTTCACTTTCTGTGGTTTGATTACTGGCCCAAATTTTAGTAGGCTGAAACGGTGAAATGAATTCCCTACTCTTTTATTTATGTATACACAATTGTATCATCATATCAACAGAAGGAAAACTATACTGTAATTGGACAAGTCTAGGCATCAGCCACTCAAATCAGTGGGGCTCCATGGGATGTAAATATCTGCTTACATGGATTAAAGTGTCATGCAGGATTACAGATTACAGTTTCTGACATGTTTAATAAATAAATAAATAAATAAATAAAGCTTACAACATATCCAGCACTTCCTTGGACTTAGTGACGTTAATGTTAGGCTTCCACAGACAGTAATTCATCATATTTCCCCGTGAATGAATGGGTTGTATATGATTAATGAAATCTATAGATGACCTGTGATGCATGTTTCATAACACAAGGTCTAGTACATTCCCAGTGATTGGCAAAATCAATCATTTTATTTATGCTTCATTACTGCTAATAGTTTTATAGCCACCTTGAAAAATTTATGAAGTAGTGAGACTCAACTTTTCAGCTTGGTAGAATGCTTTAATAATTAAAGAATAAATATTTAGCCATGCCCTTCAAACTGTAATATTTGTCTTTTAGTCCATTTATTTGCATGCTGTCTTTCCCATATAATTCATATATCCCAGCTTTTGCACTTTCTCCTAAATTTCTGAGAAAATAAACCAGGAATAAGAGTGAAATTCAGGAAGCACGCTGCATACCTTAACCAAGAAAAAGTTATTTTTTAAGAAATTCTTTAAAAAAATAAATCCAGTCACTTAAATTGCCTTTTTGAGCTTTTTGATCTGCTTAATCTTTCTTTCTGATTATATGAAAAACAGTAGCATCTAACAACAACAACAACAAAAAGAATTGTAAAATATAGTAGATATTTCTTCACAAGTTTCCAGCAGTACAGCAGTACAGAGGCAATCTATTACCTCCTAGTCACTTGACACTTGGTTTTCACTACAATCTGTAATTATTCCATCAGTATATTTATGAATGAGATTTATTTATTTATTTAACTATGAAAGATTATTGAAATCAAACTAAATTATTTGCATACAGGAAGTTGTTATGGTTTGGGTTTGTGTGTGTCTGTGTTTTAAAACTATCTTTTATTTATGCCCAAATACAGGAAACTCAGACAGTAAATGTCTACTTTAGATGTTTCACTAATCAAGAATCCTTGCTCATTTATACTGAAGCAACTAGTAGTTTTTCTTGTGACTCTAAAAGAAAAAGAATAGGGGTAAAAACCTACATGCAGTGGAATTGGATATTTTGAAGAAAAGACCAGATGATTCTTTGGTGTTTTTTTGCTGGTTAATGTTCATTTCTGCAATCAAGGCGGCTCTCTACATCAGTCATAGACTTAAATGGTTTCATTAGTTTGACATTTATGACACTACAGCATTCAAAAGACGTGTTTTGATGATGAACTCTCAACTCCACATAATCACAATGACCCAAATGGCATCAGAATTGACAGTTTATCCCCCTGTGTCATGTGTTACAAGGCCTCTCTGAGTGGATTTTCAAGTTGATAAACCTAGCTGTCTCTTATGATTACCTATTTTTCCTGATTTTACTGTTTATTCATCTGAAATTTCTCCATACATTTCTCTACTAGATTGATTCAAATAATAAAAAGATTGTGTTTTAGGTATCTGGGGTGTCCACAAAAATGTTATAAATGTTTATACTTAGTACTGTTTTCCCCCTCTTAGCCTTAGCTTGTTATATTTTTGATATGTTTTGGGTCTATTCTGTTGTCAGTTATGACTGAAAACATTCATTAAGTCCAGAAGCTATCCTTTAAACTAGACATTGAAAATGTATCTTTGGGATAGCTCTCTTACAGGTGCCTTTTCTTGACAAATCTTATTTCAGCTAAGATTTTTGTCAATCGCTTTTTCATTTAGATGTATACTTTTCAAACTGAAGTTCAGAAAAAGGAATTTTGTTTGAGAGTGCATGGCTCACACTGAGCAATAGGTTGTGTATGAGCTGAACACTAAACAGAGGCTTCAGCATATGATTAATAGACTTCTTGCCTGATATATGTAATACACTACAAAGAATGGCAAGAAAGAAAGAGAGAGAGAGAGAGAGAGATGCCAGCAAGCCCTGGCTTTTAATTTTAGGTTAGGCCACTTAGGGCCTTCACATCAGGGCTTCACCCCTGATAAACAACATGCACCCAGCTACTAGAGCCATTCCAACAATGTGTGCAGTAATGTCTACAGTGAAACATAACAACAGAGAGAAGAAAGTTTGAGACTAACACTGGTCTACTGGGAAAGGAAAAGGAAAAGGAAAAAAAAGAAGTAAGTTCTCAAGAAAGAAATAGCTAGAGCACTTGACAGAGTGAAGAATTCACCACCTAGTTTTCTAACATAATTAAACAACTAAACTATGCCAGAAGAATTCCTTAGTTTTCATTTTTGACTGGCTTTTGTCATATTTCATGGCAAGCCTGTAGATCAATCTTCATAAATCAACAACACAATTAAATACACCAATGGGTAAAATTCTAACTAAAAACAGTTGCCATCATCACTGATTTGCAAAATATCCAGACTCTTTCACTCCCATACTTACATTGTGCCATTATAAATAGCTACATGTCACAAAGGGCAAAATAGATAATTTGTAATGACTAAGGAAACTGGCTTCCAAGTGACAGAGGATGTGGATGTCCCTTCTGTGCATGAAAATAGATCTAAAAAGTGGCCCATACATTGGAGAAAGCTGAGGTAGACATACAATGAAGATTTTTATTGCAATAGTTGCAAGTTGTGGTTTAACTGTGGTGTAATTGTATGTAATTTTGTTTGAGAGCTCAGTCTCTGGTGTTCTGTGAATACGTGAGAGTCTCAGCTCTCATTTGAACAGCAGTGCCTTGTCCTGGTCTGACCAGAGTGAAGTTTGAAACTGTGGACTCTGAAAGTAATGAGACAAGACTGAGTTAATTACTGAGATCATAGGACAAAATGTTGAAACACATGTCACAGTATCATAACCTTAAACTCATGAGTTTGACTTATTACAATTATTTTAGGTCCAAAAAGATGGAATGAATGAAAGGCAGAAGAGCTGATACAGAGCTGTAAGAAATGGTTTTCTGCCTACCATAATCTTCAATTCCATTTGAAAAATATATATATATATATATACACACATAGTTTTTACATGAATCAACACAGATTTGACTTTTTTTTTTCCCCTGGAATAAGATGTAATAAATCTCAGATAATATCTACTCTGTTCTGAAGGTCTTGCTGGGTAATATAAGAAACTTGCTTTTACATCTTAAACATCCCCTTTTTCATTTTTTATGGGAACCACAACACATCTATGGTGAAGCAAAAGTGCCCCTTCCTCAGAGAAAGGAAGAACTGAGAAAAAGTAAATTGTCAGGCAAGATGCTATCTCTAGCACTTACCCCTCACTGGGGAACTTTGCAGTTCCTTTTTTCACCTAACAATAAGTTTCAAAGTTAATTTTGTGGTTAGGGTAGAAATGCAGTTTTCTGCCTGGGTATCCAAGATGCCGCCATTTCCCCGATGAGACTTTAGTTGATGTCTCCTTTTCTCAGATATTTTTTTTCTTTTGAATTCAATGCCTTAGCAGCAAAAGACAGCGTGAGTAATGCACTCAAAGGAAATTACAGTATTTTATGAATCATTAAATGAGAATGGCAGAGATTGAGGTTTATTATCTGAGACAGCAAATGCCTCCGATGGTAAATATTTATGACTAGACTGAGTTGCAACAAACTGAGGGAAAACAGGTTCAAATAACCTTCTGTCCATTTCTTGTAAATGGGAATAACAGCTTAGGCTTATTCTGTGTGTCCTTCCTGAACACATGCATGGAGAAACAAATCCTTTAACACAAGTACATTAGAAGCATCATAGGTCACAAGAGTAATTGAATGAAGTCAAAGCCATGGCTTTGTTTTATAAACACATTGATTTGAAGAGTCAGAGCAGAGCTAAGGAGAAAAGCTTTCACCCTCTTACAACTTTCTCCAGACACTGTTGAACTGCATGAACACTTCATTTCTAAATGTTCTTTTAGCTAGATATTGTAAATTAAGACTATTGAATGCATTTTAAAGAGTAATATATATGTTTGCATTAAGAGATTTAAGATATTCATTTAGAAATAGTCATTATTTTCGCTATCAGCTCTTGCTCGGGAAAAAACCCTCACTGTGGGTGCAGCATAAGTACAGTCAAACTGAATTTTATGATCAAGTCTATTTAGTAAATATATTTTTAAAGGATAGCATGTTTTGTATGATGATGCAAAGGAAAACTTTCAGAAGCCAAACATAGCCAAATTTCTATAGAATGTACAAGTCTATATAACATGATGATTTTAATACCATGAGCACATTTTATTTTATTTCATTTTTTCAGCATCACTAGAAACAAAACGAAAAATCTGGCATTTAGGAGCATGGTTGCCCATTGGGTGTTTTCTTCACTGGTTATTTAGTTGTAGTTATTCTGTAGTCAGAAGGGATGATTTAAATTCTTTTCCTACAACTTGTGATAACCCTTTTAAACAATGGGTAATCTGAATCAGAGAAATAACAGAGTACAAGGTGAATGGAGAAAAAGCCACAGATACAAAGAAAAGTAAATTTTTGCATGAGGTGTGATAATGAAGGAGATTCTGTAGCAATAAAAATACATGCCAATAAAAACATGTTACAAAAAAAAAAAAAAAAGGATCCCATTAACATATTTTCTGAGTGCTAAAAACAGGCTGTGCATAGGTCATTGTATAATTTTGTTAGTAAATGTCAGAGGGGAGGATATAGAAAAACATGAGGTTTAATCTTCTTCAAGTTTACATTGTGCGGAATTTGACAATAAAAAGACAGATATTTCTAAAATACCTGCAAAGGCTAGATCCCAGTGTTATTACATCTGACACTTCCAAATAGTTCCTTAAATAATAATTTTCTCTATTGCCTTTTAAAATTGATTGATGACACAGGCCTGAACTAAACTTCTGATTAAGCATCAAAACAAATGATACACCAGCCAATTTGTTTAGCTTTTTATTAATTCAAATCCACCAATGCTGAAAATGGAGAATAGGGTAACACTATAGGATACTAAAACTTTTGGCTGATATAAAATCATGAAAGCCTTTGGTATGAAGAATTTTAATGAAATTTCCTTCCAGACAGTAACAAAAAATTTGGACTGTTTTCTATGCCCCCTAAGTTAAATTGTCCAAACTACCCTAATTTACCTGAATTATGTTGCTTAAGTACTTTTGGAACATTTAGCCAAGAGTAGCACAGGTTTTTTTGGTCTTTATAACATGCAAATACCAGGGAACAGTCCAGAAATTTAGATAATAAGAAATAAGAAAGAGGTAAAGGATTGTGTACAACCACACAAATATCTTGAGTTTACGAAGCTGTTGTGTAAGCAGTGGACTTAATGAAGCCCATCTTCCTTAAGGCCTTCTGTCCCACAGTCTTGCAGTTCCTGACCTTCCCAACACTTCCAGCTTGCCTTCCCATTTTTGCTGTGGAATCACTACCTGCAATATCCACAGTTTCTCTGCAAGTACGCTAACTCTCAGCACTTTCCTTGACTCCTGTCTCCACGAGTACCAATTTGTGTTGCAGCTGTTTACTAGGGAACAGTAAGAGGGGAGTGCTCTCATCTCCAGCTTGCATCAGGAAACTGAGAGCACTCTGCTCGCTGGAATCAGATTGAAAAATAATCACATGTGATTTGGAACTGATGTCAGTGAGAAGAATAAGCAGTTCAATGAGATTAATAAATATTTCACATTGTCTTTTAGAGCTAAGTATGATGGATGTCAATGGGGCTGATGTTAGTTTTCAGTCTATATTATGATTAATTAGGTAGACAGCTTACTGGAGTAGTAGTGCTAATAACACATTCTTGGTAAATGGTGACTTTTCAGGATTGCCATCTGAGATTTTGGTTTAGAAAAACTTCCAGTAAGTTCTGTGGATGTTTTGAGTAAGAAACAAATAAACTAATAGGAAATCTGTTTCCTTTCTCCTACTCATTGAGAGTGTCTAAATCTTTAGGGAAAGAATATCCCAGAAGTTAATGTGCAAGAAGTTCAAGTGCATGCTCTTGTTACTCTCAAATCTATGAAAATCTTTCACTAGCATATCTGCAAAGTTTTAAGAAAAGCAAGAGCAGGAAAGAAGAAAATATGTTTGCTAGAAATCCTTGGGAAGAAAAATAGTTATTTGTGCATGAAGCTTGGCTAGTTCCCAGTGGTCTGGATCTCTGAATACAGGTTACTCTGAAGCCTTCCTGTTTGGTGATTACCTGAGGTAACCTTGACATTATAGTCCCTTCCACCTAGATTGCCAAACAGCTCTGGGATGCACGAGAAGTTGAGAAGAGGCTCCAACATGCATCAGAAGGTAGAAAACTATGACGGTTAGACTTTTTCCCCTGCTTTAGCATCTTGTCTGGAGAAGCAACAGTTTTGTCTTTACATAGGTAGGTTATTCCAATCAGTGGTGTCAAGACCGTTATTTAGTCTGTTACTATATTAACTATGTACAGTTTGGGTTTTGTTAAGTTATAACTAAACTGAATAAAAGTTTTGGAAGTGCTTATTTCAGGAATAACAAGATCTCCCATCTGATAGAATGGCAGCACTTGATACCTCTATATGGTGGGCAAGTCTCAGTTTAATCATGTACTAAGCCAGTAAATATTGTTAAATTCCCTTGCATTTACCATTTTATATACTCCTGATTGAAATGCCCCATGTTCTAAAATAGAAAACATTAGTGAACCTGTTAGTTCCTCTGACCTTAATAATGTGTAACTGGAATTAATTATCACATTGAAGCATTTGCTGTAACTTGTCATTAAGTGATTATTCCAGAGCAAGAATGCAGTATCTCAGTGCATTAATCAGTGACCTATATTTTCTGGAGCTTCTGCTTAAATTTAGCCTTGGTCAGAATGACGAAAGATCTGTCCAATTGCATTCTTGTTAAATGTTCTCAACTGAATAAGTCTGGTTACTGTCAGTTAGTGAATAAAAGAGTGCTTTCTTCACAATGCTGTCACACATGGATTGGTATATTGATGGAAACTTTTAATTCACTCAGCCATACCCACACCAAAATCTCCCCAAGCCCTGGGCAGGATGCAGGATCCTGCTGTCCCTAAAGCAATGAGAGCTTTTCCACTGAATATGCTGGGAGTGTTTGAAACGTAAATTATTAATCTACTTTTACTTCAGAGGGCTCAGCAATGGAAAAAAAAAAAAAAAAAAAAATGTTTCTCTGAGAGCAAACCCATTTGAATACTGTGCTAGACACCAGTAATTCAGCAGTTTAGAATCAATGGGCTGCAGCAATTTACTTGGACCATACTGTATGCCCAGGAGCTTGGAAAAAGTGATAACCTCATGGTAAATGACAGTTTCTGACAATAAACAAAAAGGTTATGATTATTTTGAGAGAGATTTTATATCTCACACATATTTAAATATACAACCTGTCATGAAAATAAATTCTATCAGGAACAATATGAAGACACTTTTAACTACAAAACACTGCACTAGAATGGTACTAATATCATATAGTTATATGCTCCTCAACAGGAAATATGAAAAACCGATTCCATCATCAATAATGAGGTACAATTTGAACATCAAATTATAATATTTAAGACAAAATATTTAATATTTAAAAATAAAAATAAAAACAGAAGAAAAGATGCAGAAAGAATTAAATAGGTTGAAGCAGGCCATATAAAGTGGAGACTGCGTAGCTAGGAGACAGATCTAAAAGTTGAAGAAAATATATATTGCTTGCTCTTTGACCAATAAAACTAGAGATACAGAAAAAGAAAGAGCAAACATATAGAACAGATTTGCATACAGATGTCATTTTGTTAAAGTATTTTTAATAGAGAGCCAAGATGCATGGGATCAAGAATAAAACAGAGGGTGAGAGTTTGATGGAGATGTTGAAGGTAAGGATCAGATGTAATTCTGCATGTTTTAATTGTTGACCTTGAAGCTGGAAAGTATGCTAGATGTGACCCATCTGACCAAGAGGTGCAAGACCATTTTTTCCAACAGCTTTACTAACTGAAGGGCTTTAAACCACTTTTGAGGGGGAGTGGAGACCAAAGTCCAAAGAAAAACAAGGGAAAAGAAAGGTCATCCTGGAGGACAACCTAATGTGAGAAACTGTCATACATCCACTGAGAAGTAATCATGGCTGGGGACCAATTTCAAGTGCCAATACACAAATGTACACAACATGCGAAACAAATGTGAGTTACAAGACTGTGCACGGTCTCAAGGACTGTTACCACTGGCATCAGAGGTATACAGCTGTATGATGGACAGACACAAGCTCTTCAGGAAGGGCAGGAAGGGCAGTCTGGTGAGACCAGGGGAGGCTGAGTGATAACTCGCTATATAAATATGCTGCTCAAGGACATGCAACTTTCTGTGAAAAAAAGTGATGGTTCTGTTCAGAGCTTCCAGATCAGAATCAGAGGGGAGGCCAGCAAAGGGGATACTGTAGATGTCTCCTTTACATTGCTAAACCAAGAAGATTTCATGGATCTTCATAATTGCATGCATAATTTTGGTTCTTCTGGGAGCCTGTAAATGCCCCAAGCTTCTCCTGAAAGAGCAATGACTTGGGATGCAGTCCAGATTTCTGAAGTGCCTTGAGGAGGATTTTTGACACAGATGTCAGCCAATGCAGGCAGATGAGGTGCTCCCCTGGACACCAAAGTAAAAAAGAATAAGTAGGTGGCATCTTAGATAATGGCAGACTTGCTGCAGTGACCACGAGATGGTAGAATTCAAAATTCAGAGGAAAAGGGGGGGGAGGGGGGGAGGAAAATAGCCCCAAAGCAGCCCTGGACTTCAGGAAAGAGGACTTTGCTTTGGTCAGGGAACTGACCATACAGGGGATGCTGTCCTGAACAGCAGAGGGGCCCAGGAGATTTGGTCGTTTTTTACAGACAACCTGACAAATAGACTGTCCTGATGCGCAGGAGTCTGACAGGAGAGAAAAGGGACTCATGACTGTATTAAACACAATAGGAAGCAAACAGAGGGTAAATGCTGGGGACAAGCTACCCAGAAGGACTACAGAGCAGTACCCTAGGCATGCAAAGTCAGAACTAAAATAGGGAGGCACAGAGGGTGCCAAAGTTCTTTGGGAGGAGGGTAAAATTGGTGAGGAATATGAAGGACAGAAAGGAAAACTCCTACAGGGATACTGCAGCAAGAGGAAGGTGAAGGAAAATAAGGCTACTGAACAAAGCAGGGGACCTAATGAAAAGGTTACAGAAAGGCTGAATAGCTCATTGCCTTCATTGTCTCAGTCCTTATTGACAAGGCTTTCCCTCAGACCTTCCAGCTCTAAGAAGCCTGAGGCAAAGTCCAGAGGATGAATTACTACTCACAGTAAGTGAAAATTGAGTTGTAGACCCCTTAGGCAAACTGAACATAACACAAATCTACAAGTCTATGTAGGATCCATCCAAGAAGGCTGAGAGAACTGGCTGCCACCATCACACAGTGCCTTTCTATCACCTTTGTCAGGTTGTGGCAGTCAGGGAGATCTCTGGTGACTAGGTAAAGAGAGATGCCACTCTCATATTCTAGAAGGGCAAGAAGGAGAATCCAGGAAACCACAGGGTTCCTGTCCTATTACTTGTTTATTGTTGCCAAGCAAAAAGTCAATTTAAAATTTAATCATAATTGTTTGTTTGTTTGTTTAGTAGTTGAAATCAACTCAATGTTTTCTTTAACAGACTACAGATGAAAAACCTCTGTCGCCAATTGAAATCTGTCTTCAAAGTCTCAGTAGAAACATTTCAGCACATTAACACAATACACACGTCTCCTATATACATATACACTAGCCCAGTATTTGTGCATCTTGCATACTAGAATACATACTGTTTGCATAAAACAAGAAGTCATCCTTTGACTAAAGATACTGAAAAAATCCTATAAAATGAAACTGGGCTGAGGAAGAAGAAAGAAGCTTGTCTCATCAGAGAATACAGTTTACATAATATAGATTTTGACTTTTTTCCCAGAAAATCTGTTTCCTATTTCACTCCATACTTATCTGCTTTGTTGTCACAGCTGTATCTTTCCAGCACAGTATGAATGAAGATCACAAATAATATTTGTATGGCAATTTTTAACTACTGTACAAACAGAAATAATCACTCTTAATTGTTTTTTTCTCTCTATGTACAATACATTCTTTATTTTTAAAAGAAATTATGACCCTCAGAGCCCATCAGAGTGGAAAATGTATCTTCTATTAATAATTATGTGAAGTTTCTTGCACAGATTACTCTTGGAGATAAAAATATAAGAAGCCTCTTTTTCTTTATAATAAACCAAATTTATTAGAAAGAATATAATTGCAAAAATGATGGTACCATCTACCTCTTGCTGGAGTACCTGGAACACAAGGGCAGCTGAACTGTATCAGATCAGAGACCCACCTAACACACCATGTTGTCTTCAGTGATGGTCATGAGTAGATGCTTAGGAAATGGTGCAAGTGTAGAGTGATGATTCTTGTGGTACATACTGCCAACTTTTGCCTATTTATGGTTTAGACACTTCTTGATTTTGAGATTGCATCAGTACAACTTTGCTTAATAGCCTTCAGTAGGTATCCTTTATCACTGTAATAATTACCTTGTGAACCCATTAATAATTTTGCATTTACTAAGTGGGGCAACAATGAGTTCCAAAGTTACGCTGTATATTCTGAGAAACACTGTTCCTTTTGTCTATTTTGGGCCTTGTGCCAGACAACTTTATTTGGCCTCCCTAATTGTCAGAATATATTACTACTACTTTTGCAATTTTCTTCTTAAATAAGTTCCATAGACACTGCAAGCTGAAAACTCCTCAGATTTATCCCCTTCTGGTCAGAGTTTCCTCAAGCTCCTTTTTCCTTTTTTCATAAGCACCAGTGCAAAAGATTAGTTTAATTCATTTAGCTCTTTTGCTTTCACATTTTTTTTCCATTCCACTTCTTGATATTCTTTACATTATGCAATCCTGGCCTGACTTCTCAGGCCTTCAACATGTGTGCTACTTTGTCCTTCAAGTTTCCTGGTCACCACCCCCACCCTGGTCACATTGCACTGTTATTATATTTTCTTACATAGGAGTGGAATTTCCATCCAGAGGGATGATGCATAATTGATACATCAACCTTTAGAGCCATGCCAATTTTCTTCCTTCATATAGCATCTATACATCACTGATGATACCTATTCCTATTACAGCAATACATTATCAAGTTCCAGTGCATCCAGTATACCATATAGATAGCAGATTCTTCCTAATCAAAATAGCATATCTATTCTAAGTATGGAAAAAAATACTGTTAATCTATTTGTACATTCTCTGTGTGCAGTAAATTTTGCATAGAAACAATTATTTTATGGCCTTCAATATAGAAGCAGATAATTGCTTTTTTAGAGTAATTTAAAGCCTAAACCACTCTACTTCTACCACTAGTAAAACAGGAGTCTCACTTGTTAGAGTGGGACAGTAGTTCAATATTTGCAGCCTCCAATGTTCAGGGAAATTTTGCATTGTTTGAAATTGACTGGACGTATTGAAGGTAAAGAGGAAAATGTCCATCAAGGATTACTAAACACATAGGAATGATGTCTGGCTCAGCATTGCATGGGGCTAGAGGCTCTCAGAGGGAAGTATCCAATATGCTTGCCCTGTCTTGCATTATTTTCTGGACATCTGCTCTCTCTAGGCAGTGTGAGACAGTGCTAAATGATATGGAACTTTGACTTGACCTAATGCAGCTGCTGTCATGTTCCTACACTTAACAACAACCTGAATGTGAACACAACCAGTCTCCAAAATGCATATACTTCTATGAAATATGACAGCAAATCCTAGAAGCAGATAAAAGCTAACACACAAATGAGTTGTGGGACTAAGTGGTAGTTATATTTCCTTCCAGTTTGCAAATATACTTACTTACAGATGTATGATCTGTATCATCTTTCCATCTCAGGCTTCCTTCCACAGACTTCCCTTGTCCTCTAACTTCTCCCAAGAACGTGATGCTTTCACAGTTGTAGATAAAGAATTTACTGTTGGGCTAATGCCACATGGAGCTTGGAAAGTCCCAGTTCTTAAACATCTGCTCTTTTAAAGTAAAACTGGGCACATTTGTAGCTTAATGAGTGTGATATTTGTGATATCAGCTGAAACTAGAGAGGGTATCCTGCAGACAGGTGCTGGAGCCACTAATCTTTTAGATTTCAAATACTCATCAGAATAGAAGGAAAGTATCTTAATAAAATGAAAAGATACCCATGAGAGAAGATGAAGTAATTAAAAGTTCTGACCTTAATCCTGATTTATAACTAGGTATATCAAAGACTTATATAAATATTAATTAAATCTCATAAAACCTAACGAACATAGTTATATCTGTTCTACAATTGAATGGAAGCTGTGCACTGTAAGTAGGACATATGTTAAAACTCCCAGCTGTTGCTTCTGTATTTTTCATGAGACTATAAAAGGTTATAAAAAACCTAAGTCTGTTTTAGTTTTAGTGTGTATGCATATTTACTTTTCCTAATCGAAGGCTTATGTGACAGTTCAGGGCTTTTTTTTTTTTTTTTTTTTTTCTTTTTTGAAACCTGTGGCAGGAGGATGTATTCATAACTGATGTTCAGTGGAAAGTAACTTACTAGTTTAATTAAGTTCATTCTCCAGTTTATGGATAGAAAAAGGGATGGGATTTTGGAAGGGATTCATAATATCTCTGTTAATGATGTGTATGATATGTCATTTGTATACACATTTATTTATTTCTGAAAACATTCATTCACTTGATTCAGCACTTCTTTAGGCAAACATATGGTTCATCACGCATACTTATGTTGCTGTTTGCCTTAATGAATTCACACAAATTTGATTCTCTCTGAGCAAATAAGTCCTGTGATGTTTCTAAGGAATGGCACATCTGCATCCGAGATTTGAAAATCACAGAACAGGATGTAATGTTTCTACCAGGAGTACAGCCGAGGGACTTGGTCCAAAACCTGATGAAAGCGTCAGACATTGAAATATATCTTTATAAACCTCCTTTCATGACGTGTTTGTTTTTTGTTTTTTGTTTTTTTTTTTTCAAATGAAGTTGACATTTCTGTTACCTGATGGAGAAAGGTGCAGTCTTTCTCAAATAATTTCAGCAATTGCTTTGCAAACATATTATTCTTTGTAGCTGCTTGTCAGCATAACACAAGTGCCAGCTACAAAATGCTTTTAATTTAACTGACAAGCATCTACTCCAGAGTACTGTAACATATTTAAACAGTGTTTTTTTTTTTTTTTTAAAAAAAAAAAAGAACAAAATATACCTCTGTTAAGTGCCACATACATATATTTTTAATTATTTTTATGTAGTAAGAGATTTCTCAGTTGCACTGGAACATTTCAGTCCAAATAAACACCAAAGATATGTAGCTCCAGAAATACCTCACTTGATATTTTAGACATGTGTGAGGAATTTCATGAGTAAAGATCTTTATTTTATGTTCTACAACATGTCAGTGTTCTGTTTCTCTTATATACCCCCATTTGTGACTGATCCACTACAATATATAGCTATCATACCAAGACACAAACATCCATGAATTTCAGGGCATTAGATGCTACAACAAACTAAGAATGTGTCTGTCCCTTTCAAAGCTTTTTAAAAATAATTACAACTATCTTCTAAATAAATGCTAGGCGATGGGGTTAAAAAGGAGGTAATTATAAAATCATTTAATTAACTGTCCTTTTATAAGACTCTTCAGAATTATATTATTTCTTATGAAATGTATAATTCTGGTGATGAGTTTTTGTTCTGAGAATGTAGCAATTGAAGCAGTGGTCAAAAAAAATTAACATAAGAAGCTGCAGTGAAAATGGAGCAGATTATGAGATTATTAATATCCTGAATTCTACCCATAATAGGTATATCAATTACATTTTTAATAAAATTCCCTAGCAATTATAGTACCTAACTTGAAAGATATAGGCCATTTGATCTGGTCTAAGCAACCAAGGAGAAATTTTCCCTGCAGCTGAACACTTATATTACAGGCCTAGTCCACTTGGTGTCCAGCAGCCAGAATACATATCCGAGTTTAGTTTGAGACATGGCTGGGAAATTTGTATTTTTCTCTTATGAAGGAAAAATAAACAAGGGCTCCTATGGCTGTATGTAACCTGTGAGATCCCAGAGTACCCCTATCTACAGATGCTGGCTCATCTCTTAGTTCTTACAATACCCCCAGAGCACACTTTGTTCTCTGCATGCTCTGGCTTCCCAGAAAAGGCAAGGAAAGGGATCAAGGTGCAGTTCTGTACCCTCATTAACAGGCAGCCCAGGAACCAAGGCAGCAGGACTCATGGGGCACGTCTGCTCTGGAGTTTAGATGAAGCCTACAGACCTGATGATGGTCACATAAGTAACCTGGTGTGTTTAATACAAGTTTTTTTCCTTATCTCTAGGGCTTCTGGATCTATGGCCAGAAAATCTAGAAGTCTTCCTTGTAAATCTAGGAAGAAAAGAATGGTCTAATCAAAAGCTTTGCTGTGTCTCCACACAACTCAACATGAAGATGAGGCCACAGTCTCCTTCAAGGAAGAAAAGTAAAAGTGCAGCTCCTCTTGAATGCAGGATAACTGCTCCCAGGATGGAAGGGTTGCTCCTAGCACTGAAGAAAGTTAAGAACATTTCTTCTGCCTCTATAAATAAATATAAACACAAACAGAAATAAAAACAAGAGGAAGTAATACCAAAATGAAACACTCTTACGATTTTTTCTTCTCATGGGGATGGACAGAATGTATAAACAACAAAGAGACAGATGTGGGGAGGCTGTTTTTTTCCCCAGTGTGGTTCTGAGAGGAGCTTCTAAAATTATGATCCCAAGCATTATATAGGAAACCATATAGAAAATAACAGGGCATAAACAGTTTCCTGCCTGTATAACTGCATTGCACTGGATGGTTATACACAGATGCTTCAAGAGTTTGGTCCTGAGACTGGTTGTTTGCCAGCTGTAACAACTGAAGAATTAGATCAGCTTCTGTACAGTGCCATAAAGTGAACAATGGCTGTTGTTATACCATATCTTACAGACTCTTCCATGTGTTCATTTTTTTTCAATGATGAATGTAAATATTAAAATGCCGTGATATTTTTAAACTTGGCTTTAGAATGCTGGAATGACTCTGTGGGAAAATCATTTGTCCCTGGCTGTGCAACAATCACTTTCCACCAGTCAAAACTCTGCCTACAATCTGTTTCTAATTAATCAGGAAGACAAGACAGGGTGAGCCTTGTACTGATACCATGTCATATACAGTGGACTCACTGTAAAGCATGCCAGATAAAAATGCGTTTAGTGCCCTGAAAGGAACATTCTAATTATCAGCTTAATGTTCAAATTCTAAGTTCTTTTGAAAAGACAACATAGCATTAAAAGCATAGCAAATAATTTGGATACACCGAAAATACGTAACATAAAATATTCATGCATAGTCCAAAATGGAATGTTTAGAATTTTACAATACAATTACCTAATTCTTCTAGAATCCCTGCAGAGTACAGAAAATTCAGAAATGTTGAAAACCTAATTCCTTATTCAAAGTCAGGTCTTTGACTACTTATCTTCAATAACTCTTAGAGCTGATAGAACTGAAGTAGTTTATACAGCTTACAGAGTACAAAATATGATGCTCCAAGAGGTAATGGAAATAGAGAAGTTAAATAAAAAATAGTTCATGAAAGCCAAGTGTATTTTTTTTGGCCAGCACTATTACTTAGTGGCTGAACAGGGCTCTCTTGCAAACCTTGCTAACACAGATGGTTCAGCTAAGGTATGGGGAATCATTCATCTATCAGCTGTGTGCAGGGGCAGATCATAAGAGAGAAAAATGATTTTCTTTAGAAAATGGGAGTAATGGAAAGTCTATCCATGCTCACTTTTATTTGTTCTTATTCCTTTTATTCCTGATGTGAGGAGCACTGTAGTGAGTGCTGTATGTCATTGCTCTTTGGGATGCTGGAAATAGAATAGGAATTGCTCCATCAACAGAGTTTAAAAATGATAGTCCGTGAGTGTGTTTGTGAAAGGGGAGTTATGTCTGTTTATTATTCTGTCTCCTTTTGAAGAAGACCAGAGCTGTCCTATAATCTCTTAAAATTAATATCTTTTCAAGCTCTTTCCAGAAAAGTATTTCTGATTTTATTGCAAATATGAATAGAAAGCCAGGGTACTGTTTCTGTACTTAAAAAAAAAAGTAATGGTTTGCTATTTCTGTATGGATAAAGTAGTAAAATAACCCATAGGTTTGTTTAACTTCTGTTCATGCTATAGCACACAGTGTCAGATAAAACAACATTCTAAGTGCATGAGTGTAGCTGAAGTGTCAATTTTACATTGCAGATTAGAATTGCAGATGAAGGGAAGACCTACAGGTTGCTTTGTATACCACTGACAGCTTGAGATTTCAGTTGGCTTTTACATTTGAAGCTGTTCTTGTGAGTGGGTGGGCTTTGTGGGCAAAAACTCTCCCAGGACTGAGATCTGACTTGATAATCTGGCTCCAGATGCAAAAATGTTAGCCATTGGAAATGTAATCTAGCAAGGGCCTTATTTTTCTCTCTAGCCTTCCACGTATGCAGTACAGCTGGGACTGGGCCAGGCCTCTGCCCTTTTACTCTGTCCTCTCAAGATCTGTTTCCTACTTGGGGGGGGAGGGGGGGGCAGGGGGGGGAGAGTGAAGATTTGCTAAAGATTTGTTTTGCAAGATTTTTTGTAAAGGATATGAACACGTGAAAAACATGTCTAAATTAAACCACTCTGATATCTTTTAACTTTGTTTTGGCCTACAGAAACTTTCTCTGTTGCTGCACTCTGCCCAAAATTAGAACGTATGTTCTTTGCAGATAGGAATTCATTTGAAAGTCCTGGTTATGCTGAGTATAAAGGTAGTTTTGCTCCATAGGATTTTACTGCTTGCCCCTCTCCATGTAAAGCAAGACAAATAGCACTCCTTTGGGCTATAAAAGGATGAAGAATTCTCAGAAAATAATAATAATAATAATAATAATAATATATATATATAAAAAAGTAACTTGTAGGGGTGACTAAAAACATATTTAAGTGTGAGGCAAAACTAAGTAGCATGAATCATTTTCGCAACAGGGATCGCTTCTATGATGTGCACTGATTGCAGGATGCCAGGGACCAAAAAGTTCACTGATACCTGGATTCACCATTGTCACAAGACAAACAGAAAACTGCATGAGATTTGCTGTGATTTATAAAACAAACTGCAGCAACACCACCACACACACCCCACACATATTAAAGCAATTCAGCTGCCAGGTAGCCTTTAGCAGGTAATCACCATTCTCCACTGCAGTACTGAGTCACCAGTGGTGTCCTTCCTGGAGGTGCGTGTACCCATTTGAACCAACTAACAGTATCAAGTAACAAGATTCTGTTCTAAGACATAACATGTCACCTTTATGCCTCCAATTGTGTTTTATACACAATTCTTACTGCTCGAAAATGCTAAGTTGCTGTTATATCAGAACTTTGTATTTACATGGCCGTTGCAATTAAATACAAGTATAATTAGCATTTTTCTTAATTTTAAGAAACTTTATCAGAATTACATTAGCTTCTGATATATGTGCAATTGTATTAATTGTCATTGGCTATGAAATCCATATGGAAGGTAAAGGTTTCATACACAGTAACACAATCTATATAATTTATCAATTAAGAAATAGTAGGAACTTACATTTTCATTGTAACTATATTTTGCTACCAGAAACAGAGTGCAAGTTTAATAAGAAAACAGTATTTATACCAAATTGTTTCAGTTATAATACCTCCATCTAGTGATTCAAAAGTTTGCAAACAAGCTATGCATTCGCTAACCATAATGGGCAGATTTGGATACCCTCGTTTCCATTGCTAGAGTACATATATCATGAAAAAGAGTTTACCAAAACACAAAAGACTAGAGCCATTCTTCTTTTCACTGACAGCTCTGCTGCCCTTTTCTCTCCTAAAGACCTTCTGACCCCATAGCAACAATTATCTCCTCTCCCATGCTTAATAAGCGCATTTCAGATTAGATAAAGATATGCCAACTCAGTTGCCTCACTGTTTATAAACTAAACCACAATTCGTGTCAGCTGAAGCAAGTTCCGTATATTTTGACAACTCTAACTTGTTTTAAAGTATTATTTATTTTAAAACGCATGGAGGACATTTTCTACTTTTATGAGAGAGAGAGAGAGAACAGACATCTATGTGTATAGTCAGCAAGAATGTGAAAATACAATATGAAGGAAACAGCAATCCCATAGAACTAATCCTGCCAAATAACAGAAATATCATGAAGCCCTAATGCCATACAAGAAGTTCACTGTACAAAGTTTGCTGTGGTTTATCCAGAAATTGAACTGAGCATCTGTGGTTTGAACTTTAGGTATATGGACAGCCAACCCTCAAATAGCATTAAAACACAGGGACAGGGGTGTATGTTATTGGAGTTTGGGTTGGTTTGGGGGGGGTGGGGAGGCAGCAGCCAGGGGATCAGGGCATTTGTCAGGTTTATTAATTTATCTCAAGGAAACTGAATTCAGGAAGAAAAACAGTTTATCCACAACAGTTTATAATAATAGTTATCCAGTGAATGCAATAGGAGGGTGGACTGAACATGGAGAAACACTGTTTTATTCTTAGCTTTATTGTACATTTTCCATGTTCCTCAGGGCACAGAAGCTTCAGCAGTTCTGCTGTGACTGCCCAGGTATACATCCCTAAACAATAACAACAGCAGGACAATTTAAGATAGTTTAACCTTCCTGAATAGGTTTCATGCCATGAGAGGTCTTATTTTCACCTACATTTGCTATGTTCCTATGTAAGCTTATTTGTTGAAAACTATGATTACCAAGTGCTGGGTAAGTTTGTTCCAGATCTCACGAATTTAAAAGTCACAGATCATCATTAAAACAGGTTTACACAAGTCCTTGAAATTTACTTTAAAATTTCTCAGTGGAATATTTCAAAAACCCTGGTTTTGTAAATTCATTAGGGCTGTACCATCAAGAGTACTCTTATGCCTCATCATCTTTTGTTTATGTAAATAGAAGAGAGATTTCATTGCTTATTTTTACTTTGAACTTTAAAGCAGAAACAAAAGCAATTACTTCAGGAACTCTAAATTTAATCACTGAAGCCCAAAGACATCCTGTGATATGCTGCCATTGACTTTTCTGTACATGGGAAAACCTAGAGGAGATTCTGATATTTTCCCAATAAAGTTTCTCAACAAACACACTAAGGATTGATTAATTAGAGGAGGCAGAGAGAAAAACAACACATTTGCAATTATTCTGAAATTAAGTAGTCACGAACATTATGAACTGAAGTCACACATTTTACAGTGAACTAGCCTCATATGCCCTTGAATGCTGTACATACCTGCATAACTAATATTTAAACAGATCGTCAATAAAATTTTCAATCTGCAGCTTGTTTTCCTGTTAGTTTGACTATTTCAGATGAAAAAAAGTGACATAACCCCTCAAGTCCTTCCTGCATGCACACAATAATTAATTGCTTGAAGACTGATCTTTGAGCTAGATTCCTTCGAGCACTCTAAACAGTAATCACATATTGTTCACAGAGCACCCATTGTGCTCTCGTTCTAGTAGAAGTTGCATGGTGACTCCATGTGAAAAGCCCACAGACTAATGAGATAATTTCTTGTTACTGGTAAATGAAAGGACATCACAAACACAATTAATGCCCAAAGCTCTCAAAATAGTCATCATTTTGCAAAATGATAGATCAGATGATTCTACTGAACTTTAATGAATTGTTATTTCTGAAAATGACAAGATACTAATGAAAAATAGAGTCTCTAAATTATTTCATGAAGATCACACACCTCTGAAACATGCTATAATTAGGTATTCACACCTAATTACAAATGAGAAGGTGACTTAAACCTATGAACGTGTAGACCTGTGAGGAAAGTCTAACTTTCCTTTAATATCCTTTCACCTCTTGATGCAGGATACCTGGATTTCCCACTCCTCCAGTAAATGTCACTGCATTATTGTTCATCCTTTGGAAATTCCAAAGACTAAATCTAATGAGTTAATGTGAAATGTTGCCAGCCTGAGCGGATCCAAGAAATGAAATTATTTCATGTCTTTCAAGCTGAAATAGGCAGGCACATGTGTCTCCTCTAGATACTCAAGTGTATAACTTTTGCATCAGTTATACGTGAATGGTTACCCAAATGCTACTTCTCAGCGTTCTGTCAAGGTTGAAGAAATGCCTTGCAGCCTTAATTTCCTCAAAGAGTTCACTAGTGGGTTAATTAGCTTTTGGAGACTAACACAGACATTTAACAATGGAACATATTATGTGGCATTATGGATTTAAAAAAAAAAAAAAAAAAAAAAAAAAAAAAAAGCCAACTATTCACTTTAGTACAGAGGCAAAAAAAAATTACATAGAATTTGAGTACATAAACACATTAAGTAGCATCTCCACCACTATTAATATGATTGGGTAAAAGACAGATAGAAGAGTTTCACAACAAGTGAGACGTGGCATTTACTCATGTTGTCAATGCATTTGTGCACACAGGAATCAAGAAGTGCTAAGACAAGGCTTATGAAGGTTTCCATTGAGAACACCTCATGATAAGCAGCGCATTTGGGAGATTGATTCAAAGTAAGCCATACATTCAAGTCTTTGGGTCATACAGAATCCTTTACCGTAAAGCTCTCTTCATGTCAGTCTCTGCACATGAGTGAAAAGGGTGCTAAGCCTGCCTACCTATGGAAGAAAAATCTTACTGTGCCAAAAGCTTCCTCAGTTGTCTTCAGATGCAATTAGTTAGTGTTCCTCACTTGCCTAGTCCAGTCTTACAAACATAGTTACTATGAAAATCTTATTTTCTAATATAGAAAGTAAGCATTCTGCAGCTGTCAGTAAGTCTTCGTCTCCATGGAATCGGAACAGAAAAGCCAAGGTGGGAGCAGGTGGAAACTGGACTACAGAAGGTGACTAACTGCTTCGTCCTCCTCACTGGTGTCTTGGTTTTGTTAGTTTCAGTATAAAGAGTTCATCTGATTTAATCAGCACTGTGCTCCAGGTACAGGCATGGGTCCCAAAGCTGTACCTTCGGGAAAGATTAGAAGAGGCTTGCTGAGACCCCATTCCAGCTCAAGTAACCAAGAACAAGCATCAAGAGCTGATGATACAGAAGCCATGTCTGGTATAATTTGGAAATATGGTAGATTAGGGGGAATATTCTGCTGTCAAAATAAATTAATTAATTATCCTCCCAAATGTAGAAGTTAAAAAAAAAAATCCAGATCAAAAGTGCCAGATGGAGATGTAGTTTTGCAAACACTTGCACAAAAATTCTGATTAGGCCTTTTTCCTCTGCATGTTTTTAACTGAAAAATAACCCTTTAACTGAAAAATAACATTTCAGATTTGGAGAAGAGTCTTTATTCTACTTAAAAATGAAGTGATAAACTCAGTTTGGGATTGAAAAAAAAAAATATGTTAACTGAAAGGTTAGTATAGTGTTTACTTTCTGAAGGTTGAATGGTTTCAAGGTCATAATGTGTTTTTTTCAGCAATCTCATAATAGCTTATACTTTGCAATATATATATAAAAATACACGAATATTCAGACCAAAAAGACCCATAGTGATAATGTTGCTGTAAAAGCAGTAGATCCTTAATGTCAGTTTTGATAAGAAATTTGCTCTATCACTGCTGATATTCTGTGAATTTCTGCAATGATGTACATATAGCTTTTATGCTAATAGGTTGTCGTAATTTGAAAAGTAAGGAGATCTATTTCTTACAGATTTTTTTCTGCTGAGACAAGTTCAAACTTATATTTATCACTATTAATTATCTGGAAAAACAGTAAATTCTGATAGATTATTTTGGCTTTTGTCTATCAGGATGATTTAGTAACATCTGTCTTTTTTCAGGCTTTAAACTTCAGAAGTTTAAGCAAGAGATTGCCCATTCACATTAACATACTCCTTCCACATAGTTTACTTTGCTTGGTGGCTTGAGAGCCTGATGAAACTTTAATCGAAGTCAAACAAAGATTTTCATTAGCTCCGTTGGAAATTCAATCAGGCACTTAGCCTGCAAATAACATGGAGCTAAACATAATCAGTCATATTTTCCTTATATTACTATTTACCACATTTCCTGTGACTAAGGCTTACTTTTGAATGACTGGTATGAGAAATAATATTTGAAAAGGTTGGGATGTAATAAGCAAAATTCTTGGCATTTTTTTTTTTGTGATGTTATTAAGCTCAGTGATTTTCAATAAAGAAGATGATCTGTATTGGCTCAGTAAGTGCACTGAGTTATGTGCATTAGAAGATTATTTAAATAGGATACAGTAAACACCCTGTAAGAAATATTTGCTCATTAACACTAAGATAGGCTGCAAAGAGAAATCCAAGTTTTTAACTCAGTGTGCATCAAATATGTTCATACAAGTGAATAAGAACAATGATATGTATCAGTGGTCCAAACCCTTCCTTAGGCAGGCCTTCCTGCAAATCTACCCCTTCTCCTAAGAGCCTTGGCTCCCTGTGTAACCTACTGGACATCATCTCATTTCTCCCCATCTGAAAAAGAGATGATTCCTCCACCCAGTAACTGAACAAAAGAGCATTAAATTCTTCTCCTTAGTAGCTAATTGGCATTTGGAAACTGCATTCATGAAGCACTGGAAGAAGCATGCCCTGCGCCTGATTTGGCACAGGAGGAAGAAGAAAGCAAATCTGAGATTCAGTCCAACAAAGCTCTGCTATACTGCTCCTTCACTGCCAGATGGACACCACGAATTGTCAGTCCAAACATCCCTTACCCACACTGCAGCACCAACCTGACCTCAGCTGAAAGGGACAGGTAAGCCTACAATGCCAACTTCAGAAGCAAGAAATATCCAGAGAAGGAAGCTAAGAAAGCAGTTTATGGGTCTAATTGCAAAACAACACTACTTTATTTCCTGAGAAATGGAAATTTTAAGTTCCTCTTTTGAGTGCAAGAAACCCCTAAATTAAATTCACATCTGTCTCTGCGGAGCTAAGGACAGTACACCACTTTTTGCTTATCAGGGCTGTTTGCAGTCCAGACTCTCGCCCAGGAGGGGCAACATTGTTGGGAGCCTTTGTCCTTGCTGTCTGGGCCACGTGGCAAGGGCAGCACTTTCCCTGACCGACAAGCTAGCTGTGGTGTTGTCTGGGTGTCTCCCCAGGCTAGTACGTACTAAATGGTATCCATCACACACAACCCCTGCTTTTCTTTGTTCACTTCGTTGTTCTATTTCTCTCTGTTGTTGTTATTGTTTATTTTTAAAGTACTGACAATTAAAACATTAACAACCACAAAATCCTAAGTGAGCATGAATTCTAAATCAAGGTTGAAATTCAGACAAAAATATTACCTGCTTCTGCAACTTGTCATCTGTAAGAAATAATGATCCACTAACCAAGCAGCATAACCAAGACTATAAATCAGTAAGATTGAAATCCCCACAGCATCATCTTTCTGTCAGCCTTTCTCTAAGACTCACAGAATTACTGGATATCTGCCAGAGAAGTAGCATGAAGTGCTACAACACAAATAAATGAAATACACTTATATCATCTGAGGTACCTTTTTAAGCATTAGGTTGCCTTTTAATTAAGGTTGCCTTTTTAAGGCATTATTCCTAAAGCATTTTTCACATATACCTTTTCTTAACTTTTGTTGTTGTTGTTGTTTGCCCGCCCCCCCCCCCCCATGTTCTCCCCCTGCCTCTGCTTTATCCAGCAAGACAAACCTCTGGGAGACAGCTGTGGCTGGGTCCACCACTCAGTTGCACAACACTGTTTACACATTTGCCATTTCCCTCCCAAAGACCATCCAGTGCAGCAGAGGGGGAGATACAGCAGAAAGTCAAGCTCAGCCATGGGTAGGATAGCACATTAGAGCTCTAGAAATTGACTTATTCTTGGCACACACACAGAGTTGGGTTAAAAATACAATGCCTGTAGATAATAGCTGACAAATCAAGTTGTCCTTCAATATTTTTCCATAGGCCTTTTCTTAGATATTAGCCATAAGGTTTCAGGACCTGCTCCACACCTGATTACAGCCAGGTATAGCATACCCAGTAATTAAAAATAATATAAAATAAAATACAAAGTGTTATGTTTTATTTTGATGGCTCATTTTCAGAGGTACTCAACTTATGTAAAACTGATATGTCAGGGCAGAACAAAAGGACATATTAATTCTGTAGAACCTAAAGAATGGAAACTGCTAAAACTCTTGGCTTTAGTCCTTTTAATTCTCCAGTCTGCACAGGAATTATCAGTATTAGATACAAAAACAATAAGTTTGCTTTTTACTTGTCTCACATAGCAATAGACTCAAACAGATACAGTTCTCTCATAGACAAGATTTCCAGAGAACTACTTGCATGTGAACAGCAAGTATATTTTAAATCCACCTATTTGAGCAAAATATCTAATTATAGGGATCAACCTTCAATCCTGAAGTTCATCACATACAGATTCTTAGCCTTCATAAAGTCAGTATTAAAGACATAGACCTTAAATATACCTCAAAAGTGAAACAACAAATAAACTTACACTCTTAAAAATAGTATTGTTGAAAAGTCTTTCCAGATCAAATATCTTGCTTGATGAAGAAACCCCCAGAACAACCCCATGAATAGCTGAAATCACTGTGTCAGTATAGGGCAGGGTTTTGCAAACCTTCATTCAGTCATTTATTCCCTATCCACCAGCTGTGATTATTCTGAAAAGGATTGAATTCGCATGGTACTGAATAGTTCTCTGTCCTATAGAGATGTCTGTGGGTTATCTGAAGCAATACAATTATAGTCATTGCAATGAGGAAATAACTTTGTGGTTCTTTACACATAAATGCATTTTAACTATAAAATATTCATTTTATTTTTGTTGTTGTTGTTGGAGAAAAGAAAAACAGCATGTACAAATGCCTGTTTTAAATCAAAAACCAAATTGCTGTTGTTTTTACAGTTTCATTTTTTTCCATTTAAAATATCTGAGGTGGATCCCCACAGACTTCACCAACAAGGGGTAAAGGGTGCAGGATCAGTCATATATTCTTGGGTTTAGTTTTACTGCAGAAATCCATGCTGATTTTTTAAATGTATTATATTCCAAAGTCTTTTGTAGGATTTCTCCAATTTTCTTGCTTATATTTTCATCAGAGTTCCAGACTCCCCCTGAAAAGCACCGATGCTGGCTATTCAAAGGAGCAGGATGCTTTCTAGCTGTTCTATGGTACCCCACTTGCAGAAAAGGGCTGGTCACTCAAAAATGACTGATTAAGGATTGATCTAAAAGTTGAGAAGTAAATGTAGATCTTCACAGTAGCCTGACAGAATAACCAATTTAAGCATCTATGCAACAATTACAATTAATTGTGTATCTATAATCAGAATATCCTTAAATATCCATGCAACAAATACACTGTGATCTTTTCTTCTTCTTTTTTTTATTTTATTTATTTATTTTTTTAAATGTAAAATCGTTGCTAATCAATGCAGGTATGTGAGGCTTAGTAACAGCTTTCAGACCATGGATTTTTATGAACAATAAAATATTTATTAGTGAACAATAAAGCTAAACAAAAATTATGTGTGGTTAAATCATTAGCTGAATAGCAATAGGCAATAAACAGAGATCTACTCTTGTACATATAATCAGGTCAGGTTTTCAGGGGCAGGCAAAATAACAATGCAAGCAACAAATGTGAATGTCTAAGAATACGCGCAGCCATGACAATTTACAGCTTGCTGCTCCTTCAGATATTGGGGCCAGAGGAGCAGCTATTCACAGTTCATTTGCTGGTTCTGAAAGTGCTGGTGGAGGTAGAGACAAAGCAAAGCAGAAATACTGAATATAAATTCTTTGTTGTGACCTATAAAAAACAGCCCATTGTCCTTAGATATTTTCAGAAATAGAATAATTCAGCTGGTTCTTTGCAGACTGAGGTATCAAACAGAAAAAATATTAGGATGACTCCCTGTGAAAAGCAATTATCTTTTTCCACTGAACTATAAAACTATGTGGAATTATCTGAGACAGTTGATTAAAATTTGCTTAAATACAATAAAGTTTTTTTTAACACAGAATAGTTTGCAGCTAATTGCTTTACATAATATATTCACCTTTGTTGGCCTTCCACATCCAGAGCTTGTAATGATACACTGCGTCTCTCTGGTTTTGAAATATTTCTGAATAGAAAATGATGTTAATAAAAAGCAAACATATCATCACTATATAACTTTTTACAAACGTAATTCTTTGTGCCTTCTTTTGCCCTGATAATAAAGATCACCGCAGAGTCAAAAAAATGGGGTCTGAAGATGGGGTCAGATCCTATTCCCAAATGCAGAAGACTAGAGTCCCCAGGGTCCTACTAGAAAAAAATGTATCCTCTTAGTCAAAGAGTAATATACAGCTGCTGATAACAGCTTGCATTATCAAAGGACTTTCACGTGGAAGGTGAAGAACTTCCAGCTGAAAATTAAAGCACACTAACAGAGTTATCAGGACTAGCACAGAGGTATCCAAAATCTCAATCTATTAGGCTACAGGGCTCCTTATGCTGGTTTGGCAAGTAAAATCTGATGAAAAACAAAACTTCAGGTTCTTCTTTTTTTTAGTTTACATCTCATCAACTGCAAAGGCATTCAGAGAGGGAAATGGCAGTGTTCTGGGATAGGATGATCTTCCCCTTCTTTATTACAGTAATCCCATTTGGGGTGGAAAGTTACCTTGGAATTTGGTGAAATAGATTGATGTTTTCCAAAGTGTCATCTTGTGGGGCTCTCATTATACCTCTACTAGTTTTCCTCCAGGCATTTAGAAACTGAGTGATTAATATTAATACCTTTATAGTCCCTTAGACAAATCTGAATTTTTATGCAGCAATGGAACCAGTGTGTTACCATCTCTCAGGTCATACTATACACACATTTGTATTTGTAATAGTTGCTGGATCTTAGGGGTAAAACAATTCTCCTGCCTGCATTGCAGTGTTTTAGCTGCAGTGCAGATCACTAATATCTATTCTCCCTGTCCAAGTCTCAGAGCGGTCAGATATGATTTTGTGAACATCCGTCTGCAATTGCTCTCTGCATGCTAGTGTCTCCTCCACAATAAGAGCAATTAGAAGGTATGTACTGCCTTTCTACTTGTACTAGTTACTGCTGACCTGACGGCTCAGTTTCTGCTTTTTCCTGTGACTTTTTAATGCACCCTCTTCTCTGGCCTTCCAGACACTCTCATCCTAAGTAGCTACACGAGCGACCTACTTGGTCTAGTCTTTGGTCTTCCTTCTTCAGTATGTGGTGAATATCCAACAATTCACGTGTTTGTTTTTTTTTCTCTGACATGCCTTTGAATCCCATTTTACAGTAATCCATGTGAGCGCAGAAATAATCTTCTCTCCCAGCAGCAGGGACAGTGCTGCCCAGCTATGTGGTTCCTTCATTTTTAACCTGTCACGTTGAAGAGTTCATGAACAGTAGGCACTTCAATAGAAATCATTAGAAGTGACAGGTTACCTCTTTTGTTATATGGTGCTTTCAGATAAACATTTCATAAAAATACTGCTCTTATTTTTGTGCTTGTTGCTGTCTCACTTTCATTTCTTCCCTTTTTTTCTGAGAAAGAACAAACAGCATAAACCTACATCTAAAATGGTGGAAGAGAGGTTTTCCTTATTCAGAGTCCTGGCAAATATCAGCCATTTTCACACCAATTTAAACAGACTCAGTGAAGCAGGGAGACTATTTTCTCTTCTGCTTGTTTTCTTAATTCTTTCCCAAAAGGCTGCTCTGGGGATCAGCTCCTCTCTGCACGCGGACCTGCAGGAGCCCTGTTTATTACTTGTTTAGGTTTTTGATCTGACAGTTGATGATGCTCATTATTGAAATACAGTCCCTTAAGTGCAAAAGGAACCAACCCATAAAAACATGCTTTTCCCAGAAACATTTGTACATATGTATAGACATATATAGATATACGTATGCACACAGACTCAGAGCGAGAGTCCTTTTACAAGTCACTTCAATCACTGCTGTTAAATACAAGGAATGTGAGCCTCCACCTCCAGGCAGTTTTTGTATGTGCCTGTAAAAAAAAAAAAAAAAAAAAAAAAAAAAGGCTACATGGTACTTTATAAGTGCAAGTATTGTTAGAAAAAGAGAAATAGTGGGGAATCAGAGTAAGGGAGGTCTCTTCCATGAGCAGACTGCAGCAGGGCTAAGTGCTCCTTTGTACCAGCTAACAGAGGGTGCCTTCCTCCTACCTGAACTTGCCCTCTGCTACAAGTAAGCTGAGTCTGCAAATTTTGAGCATTAGAGCTGTGGCTTATTCCTGTATTCTAGTGCTGATCATATAGTAAAGTTTCATTACCTCAAAAGACTGGCTCTCCACATGCATTTATCAATGAACTTTTATAGAGCTTATTTTTATCTGTGTTTTTTACCAACATTTTTATTATTTTTTTTCAAATATCCAGTATTTTCTTATGTAGCATACTCCATGAAGAGAACTCTGTGCTTAAAAGCTTTGCTGAATCAGGCTTTAAAAAATCATTACTGGCAGCACTTAGATACCATTAATTCTTCTCTAAAGATTAAGTAATCACGTGGTTGTGAATACTTTGATATTTTGGATATTTCAATAATTGGAAATTGTTCACTTCAGATATATGTTTTTGTTCCTTTTTCATACCTGGAGAAAAATGCAAGTGTTATTGGAATTAGTTGTTCCTCTTGCAATTTTAAGTTTTCCACAGCACTGTTGAGGGTGTTAGAAATTCAGTTCCTGTAAATATTAATGTCACCAGAGTGGCTGCATGAGAATATAACATAACTTTAAAATAGCTTAGGCCCAAATAGAGCAAGTTCATATTACAGAAAACATTCAAAGGATATAAAAAATCTAGAATTAATTGAAGACTTGAACCTATATTTTACACATGGTGCAGTACAAAGGACATTCTTTTTAGTGAAAATCCACATAAAAATATTTTGGAAAAAAAAAAAAAGTTTATTAATCTCAACAAAGAGAAAATAAAATTCTGCAGACTTCCAAAAAATGCCCAAAACAGTAGCAAAACAGCATGAGCTGAGAGCACCCTCTTCTGATGATTATTTTATTTTTCAGGTTCTAAATAAAATATCTTCTGCATATGTTGTAAAATTCCTATGACCTGGACTTTAATCAGGATTAAAAATACATAAAATGTTAGAGAGGTTAATACAATAAATTTGTTTCAGCTAAAAATAAAAAAAAAATAAAAAAAAAATGTTTTAATTATTCTGTCTTACAAAAGTAAAGACACTTCTTCCAGTAACTTCTTCCCTTTGTATGCTCCAGCTTAAATTCAGTGAGGCCATCCAGGGTTGGAAATGAAGGAGGAAGGCTGGGTTCTTATTCAATTCATATCAACAAGAGAGATTTAAATTCCGCTGGGAAAAAAAAAAAAAAAATAGTCCAATACTAAAAGAGAGCATTTAAAAAGATGAAAGAATAAGGAAATTGGGAGGAGAATAGCAACATAAATATTTTCCTATAGTAACAGCAGCATCATTTGTACAGTTTTCTCACACAGGACAAGATGAAAACATAAATTCTAACTCCCTCTGTAATTTAGGAAAGAAGCAAAGGGAACAGTGCCTCTGTCCTTTTGCCTCACTTTCAGCGTCTGAGGACCAGAGAGGAAAAACTGTTCATGAATGTTAGAGCAAATGAAGCCTGATTTTCTCAGATTTGTGTTTCTATTGACTGACTCTCAAGTCTAGAAGATGTAAATTGACATTGAAGCCTTCTTAAAAGGGTTTGAGCTCATTCTGTCTTTTTCACAGTGGGGAAGCAGCCAGATTTCTCTCTGACCTGGACATCTACTTTCATAAAGCTTCTAGGAACATCCTGTCTCAGGGATTTCTATTTTCCTCACATTTGGTGAAAATATAATAATGGGTTCAAAAAACTAAGTAGGATAGACTAGTGGGCAGATATATCAATATATCTGGCCTTATGCACTTTTCATCCCATCTACTTGTCTCTGAAGCCTTTTGTAGAGGGCCCTAGGTAGGCAGAAGGTTGGGTAGAGGTTCCCCTTGGTGTGGGTAGTGGTTCACATGAGAAATGAACCAAGACAAGAGTGGCCAGCAGCCATGACTAAAGAGAGCCCTGCAGTGCGGATGAGGTACATTTTAGGGTAAGTCATCCTGCTGCTAGCAGCACCCACCTGCAGAGAGGGAGATTTACATACCAGCATACACTCTCAGCATTGTGCATGTTGAAAGCCAATAGAGATAAAATTGGAAGATACAAACAAAATCCTATTATATGATAAAGAAGCCAGGATGGACAGAGACAGCAGAGAGACAAGAGGGTCATGAAAGCTAACAGAGCAATTTGGATCTGAGAAAGTGGATGCACAATTCACCAGATGCACTCAGCCACACTGGATTGCCAGATGAGGCTAAACCTTGTCAAATTGTAACAGATTAGCCTCTTCAGCTCTCTCTACATTTAAGGCTCTGGCACAGACCATTTTAGACAAATGCAGATTGATGGCTGCACTGCACACAGGAATGACACAAGACAAGAATGATGTTGAAATATCATTAAAAATGATGATTTTGCCTTGTCCCTCTGTTAACTTTCATACAGCACAGCAGTGCAACTGAAGACCTGTCATTATCAAAAACAATGTACAGCCTTCAGTGAAAGGAAATGCTAGAACTAAATAGAGGCTCATGCAGATATGTGGAAGATACCAAAACACATTTTGGTAAAAAGTTGGATATTAACTCAAGTAATCTGACAGCAAGAGAAATCTAGTTATTTCCTTTATGTGCACTTCCTTATGGAAAAGGTAACCAATAGCTGGGTTATAGAAACAAAGGTACAATACTGTCCAAAGACTCCAAAGTAATATATGGCAACCCAAAGTAAATACAGCTTTGAAATTATTGGACCAGAATTGGTACATTACAAAATAGGATATTAGGGTGGAAATAAAGGAATTGTCTCTCCCTTTTGGTCTCTTACAATGTTTTTGGCTGGAAGTGCATAGAGAGACTGATCAAATGAAAAAGAAAAAAAAAATCTTTACCATAATGGATGTTGTATTTCCTCCTTTTTAAAAATACTTAGTGAGGCTTTACCCAGCAGCTGGAATGTGCTGGGAAGTACAGTGACAGAACAAGGAGTCTGCATTTTTGAGTCTGGCCATTTGTTCCACCTGAAATAAGATCCCAGCATCTGTGAGCACATGAAGTTTGAAATGATGCAGAGTCTGCTATGTGTTTGGCATTTATATGGGAAGCTTTATGGAAATGTATGGAAATCTCGAGAGTTATCAGTTCTTACTTATCAGGATTAGCAAAAAGTTGAACAGCAGTGTGTAAACAGGTTATTCAGCAGAATTAAAACCATTCTGAAACATAAGAAGCCTCAGACTTCAAAGACTTTAGAGTATTTGCACATAATATTTCAGATTTTTCTTTTAAAAGAAAAGTAGGATCAGTAGGATCTCTGAACCTTTCATTATGAAAGATCCTCAGAAAGTACTGGGAATGATACCTGAACACAACACTTACACAATCATAAAGAACAATGGGGAAAGATTATGAAATTATGCTCAATATCTTATTCATTTTCTGAGATAAACATCATTTTTCTGTTCAACTTATTTTTAGATACTCACAGACCTTAATCTGCTATATTATTATTTTGAATATTATGTTATTTTGAGAGGCCAACACTGTCACTACTTGTCAGAAGGGTTGACAAGGCATGCCTTAGAAAACTATCGGAAAGGTTGGACCAGATCCCTATGGCCAACTCACAGACCAATAATGTACGGTGGAAGCTGACCTAATAGATCTAGTTTTCTTCACAAGGAAGGAAATTGTCCCAGGAAAGGACAGTTGTATCCATTAGATATAATCAAAACCATATTGCTGTGAATGGAGATCACTTTGATTAGGACTAAATTAGCTACATGCATAGCTAGTTCAGCATATGAGTCTAATGGACTAGTATTTAAATGAATAGAAAGGTTTCCTTAGAAGAGACTAATGCACTGTTAAATGATTCCTCTTCATTCCTTCTTTCATGACCAAAAGAACAGATAGCAAGAGATGGTGAATAGATGGGCAGATAAAATGCTGAATATTTGGTCCACGGCCACGTAATGGTTATGTGACCATTCTTCTTGGAAACTTATCCATGATCCTCAGTAGGGAGATCATTGGTTTAACAATGAGACAAGGATTAAGCCAGAAAGAACCTGGGATGGAAACAGGTCTTTTGCTATGGAGAAACACTGAGATGGCCAGAATTGCATCAATGCCATTTGAGAAAGAAGCTATGTGGGTAAAGCCAGATGAAGCCAGCTGTAGTTAATCTGGAATAGGAAAATAGGGTCCATTCCAGTTTGAAAGCAAACCCAGAACCCAAATTATACGAATAAATTCACATCAGGAGACTGAAATACCCCTAAAATCCTTCTCTCTCTGAGGATGGAAAGTTTGACTGCTAGATGAAACTAGGAAAGAAAAATGAGTCCAGATGAAAACTGGTAAAAAACTGAAACTGGCAATATGATTAAACTGCACCCTGGTATTAATTATGAAGTTATATAAGTATAATAATACTTATAATAATATAAGCAGAGTCCATCCCAGTCTTCAGCACTCAGGTTGAGTGAGCTTGTTCTTGCAGTGACATCTTTAATCAGCCCAGAAGACTCCCCCTGATTTGTTTCCTGCCACTTCAGCAAACCCCATCTTCAGGAGAAACTTCTCCTAAAGATTTGAACTGGCTTTTATAATCATAATTTATAAGCAAAAATTGATGCTTGTGTCAACTCTTAGCAGTGTGCCCACAAATTACCTGTGAATATTTATTTAGGATTTTTAAATATTAATGAGAAAATCATAGGTACTGCCACTAGTCTGCCTGTCTTGAAATACTGAGATACTGTAATACTTTGATTTGAATCATTATTACCTGCAAGAGAAAACCTCAACCTAAGGATAGAAAAGTCAGGCATCAGACACAAGATACTGTGGTTGCAATGTTACTTCACAGGTTGGCAGAATGTTACTGATTTAGGTGACTAAAATGATGGAAATGGCACTCTGGGTTTGAGAAGCATGAACTTCAGTACGAAAAACAGAAGTCCTCAACAGTCCACCTGACTACACGGTTTTGTCTGATTCTAATGAATCTGTTACTGAAAACATGACCTAGTTACCATAGTACAAATGTCAGTTTCTAATAGCTTTTCTCTAGAGTCCTTAACTAGCATCTGCCATTTACATTTGCTCATTCAATCATGAAGAGTAGTTAATTAGCTCCACCTACTGCTGCATAAAGTGAATTGTACCAGTAGCGTCAGTTCTTCAGTAGCCTGTCCACATTATAACCCCAGTGGTGTTTTTGGCACTCTGCTGCACTATGCCACCAGCAAGAACTGTTAATGGAAAGCAAAAGGTCTACATCTTTCTGTTTCTTCTTCTGTCACTGGCCTTAATATGATGTATACTTTCTTTAATCTCTAATCTTTTTTTAATTTATTTTTGAATTGCAGGATGAAATTGTGAGACATTATTCAATACTTCCCATGTCAATTTTAATTTTCCCATGTCAAAAGACACAACTGTTCTTTTAAAATAACTATCACAAACATTGAAACGACTTGCAATGAAAGGAACAGAGCTATGTAGGTTACTGCTGCACTGATCATAAAGGTGGCCATGATGCTCAATCTGGCTACTCAAACCAACAGATGGATGGGATGCCCTTGTCTTGTGCTTGCAATATGTGTTGACTGGAGAATTCAGATAGGACATTTAGTTGTTTAACTATATGTTAAAACAAATTTTCTATACTTATTTAAAGAGCCACCTTGGTTTATGAGTTAGTGAATGCCTGTTCCAAAACGTCATCTTTTTAGTATGTCCCTTTTGATTTAGGTGGAATATTGCAGATACAGTCTAAATAATATACCAGCATCCCACTAAGCAGGCTGCATGATACTCACCTAAAATACAGTTGACTCTGAGAAAGACAACAAATAATTGACAAAGTGAAAAATCAGCAAGGTCTAATACCTTCAAATGTCTAAAATCTCCAAAAATATATATATTGTGGTATTGAAAGACATAGCTCAACAAATGATTTTATTTTCATAATAATTTACTGTTCTGTTAAGAAAGAAACTACCAAAAAGATGAATTATCTCTAAATTAATTGGAAACTACAATGCTCACTTTACAACTGTAGTAAATGTTAATCCTAAATTTAGTGTTAACACAATAGATAATTTGTACCATATGCATGAGCTATTTAAAAATATTCAGGGTCAATGTAAACTTCAAATATAGGAAACTAAATACAGAGTTCTACTTATGCCTCTTGTGAATTTTATGTTGGAAAGAACTGGGAAAAAAAATCTCAAAATCCAGTTTTACAACTCATTTCCAAAATAAACAAAAAGCAAAACTCACAAAATCTGTTTCTGAATACAAAGTTTAAGATTAAATCTGCAACTGCAGAATGATTTAAAGAAAAGTACAAAATACATATTGTTTCTTACACCTTTTATGGATTTTGCTGCAAGGGAGGGCAAAACAAACTCATACTAATATTTTACATTTTCTTCCTTCTCGTAATAGTGTTCATCCTCATGGGCAGCATACTGCCAAGAACCTAAGTCAAAGAGTGTTAATGTTATGCAGGATTTCTAATGTATTGCTACATGTGCAGTGTTGCATATCATTGTAAATGTCAAGGTACACAGTTTAAGTTGCACACATACACATCTATACGTATACATAGAATCATAGAATGGCTTGGGTTGGAAAGAACCTCAAAGATTGTATATACGTGCAACTCGTGCTTTTATTATGGTAAGGGAAAAAGTGCAACAAATGCTTCTAAACTTCCAAACTGCAGTACAGGAAACAGGTTGCCAGATCAATAACTTTTGTAACATCTGTCAGTGAAGTCAACACTCAGAAAGACTGCAATCATTTTTCATCAGGTGTAACCATTCTGTAATGTGGGTCATAAGTTTTACACACATCTGTGTAAAACCTTCCCTTTTCTCATCGAGAGTTATTGTATACCCAGAGTTTTTCTTGTCAGTTCAGGAAGTAAGCTTTTTCATCTTTACACAAAATTTTTAATGGCAAGTGACTGAAGCAGAATTTGCTAAGCTGAAAATGAAGCATATCAAAATTTTCCTCTGCATAATAGTTACCCAGGCAGTTGTAACTGAGCAGAGTGCAGAGTACAAACTTCAGCATCAATGGCCATATTCCACTAAGGACTGGCCAGCCCCTAAAATTTTCCTCACCTGGGGAAAACAATTCTTTGGATCTAAATTTTCTTGGCTCCAGTCCATTTCTGCCATGCATGTATTCAGAAAAGCCACTGATGCCCATGGGAGTTCTGTGTAAAGACTTAGGGTAGAGTCTCGATACGTATTTTGCAGTCTTACAACTTTGCACATATTGTTTGGTTGGTGTTGGTAGCCCACACCTTTGAAACTGTTTCTTTCTATGAAGCAAAAATACATTAACCTACAATTACACATTTTCACATATAATCTGGAAAATTTATGTATTATTAATAAAGGTAGGTGGAATTGAATACTGGAAGTGTATCAGGAAAACAACACTTCAATGTCTTTATTTTTCAACACATTCAACACAGTTCAGAAACAACTATAATATAGCTTTTATTTTACAAAGTTGACCATTAAAATATTAAAAAGGATTTAATGTCCCTTGACAAGTAGTATAATATGGGACATGCATGCTAAAAGGAAAGTCAATTTCAGATGACAGTCATTTAATAGTGGAAAAGTGAGTTAACAAGAAAGTTGGCATAAATGCTTGAAAAGATAGCATGTCCCCTCATATCCCCCTTTATCCTAAGGCAGCTTTCCCATTCTACTGCAACTTCACTATTGTACCCACTTTCTAACCTTTAAACCATAACAGTTTTAACTTTAAAATATTTAGAAATACAAATAATATACCCAATAAAATACATTAATTATGATGAATGATAACGGGAAAGAAAATCTGGCATAGTTGTCTATGTGGTAAGGATTCTTAACATGGAAACAATCAAAGATACAAAAAAGTCTTTTCATTACTGACATTGGTGAACTACATCCACTGTGTTTACTTCTCTCCTTTTTGCCATTGATGCTGGTTTTGCTGCTCTTGTTTGAATCAATTTTGTTCACATTGTCAGGGGCACTGCAATTGTTAGCAGCTGCTGCCAGGACTCTATTCCTTTCTTCAGCCTCTTCATCCTCATCCTGATTGGAAACAAAACAGCACAGCAGGAACCTAAGTGCACATTTCATTGCCTATTTACTTTAGAAGTGAAGCAAATAATAGGATTTTTCCTACAACTCTTCCTGTGGTTCAGCTCCATGATTCCAAGGGTGAGCAGCCACAGGCACCAGACAGCTCCTTTCAGTTTTCAGAGCCTCTGTATACAAGTAAAACACACCGATTTAACACAATAGCTTACCACAGAAGCTTTCATAGGGCTGCAGAGCAAAGCTGAATGTGCTCAAATATGGTGCACTACAGCAGCAAATCCACAAAATACAAAAAAGTTGTCTTCTGCTCAGGGGAAATTCTCGCAAAAGGTAATGTCTACCAAGGGAGTAAAGCAGAGCCCCAGATGGTAGATGAAGTAGAGTGAGTTACCAGACCAGCTAGTGAAGCTTGTTGCAGCCCAAATCAAGCAGCCCAGAATACAAAATGCCTTCTGCAAAGCTGGCTGCTCTATTCCTTGTACTTCATGATGAAAACAGAATTAGTTAAAATAACAAAACAAAATGCAACTAAAAAAAAGACGATCATAAAGAGGCATAAGCTGCACAACTAATTCAGTACTAAATAGTACATACTACTTTGTTTCAAGTCCCGAAACCCATGCTTTAAGTTAAAAGTTATGCTAAGATTAAGCACATTTTTATGTGCTTCGCTGCATCAAGACAGCCTTGTAGAGAATGTTGTACAAGCCTTCTGGTGGGTTTTGTTTCTTTGATTAGAAATGGCTCAGAGCCATGAAGTTCATGTATGAAATCTTCACCCTTTGAAGTCAGCAGGTTTTCTGCCACTGACTCAGAGGACATGGGATTAGACATCAGCTCTACGCAAACTCTCTTGAAAGTTCAGGGATCTTAACTCTGGTTTAGGATATTGCAGATACCAGCAGATCCAAGCCACAAAGTTTGGCTCCAGATTTGTATCTAACCTAAACCTAATTTTGGAAAGTTGGAAGGGGGAGTTGTCTTAATTGAGGCAGTTCTATACCTAACTTTGTCTTCTGATGCTTTTATTACTTTCCACACCAGGGAGTGGCAAACAAACAAGAAAAGGCTAAAAATTTGCTTGTGAAATGTAGAATTCAGAATCTCTTTCCTCTGACCAATTCACTTTTTCCATTTGCATCATGGAAATAACTTGATTAAACAAGAACAAACTTTAGAAAAGTTAATAGGTACAACCCTATGCGTAGCCACACTAAAGCTCATTTAGAAATAATACAGCTAATAAAGACAATAAATGCTCATTAAACCACCTGACAGATCGCCATGCTGGTGCAGAATCATTCTTCTGCTCAGGGTACTTGCGAACAGCCTGGTTCTTGGGCCTTTCTTCATCTAAAATTAGTAATGTCCTTGAAAATTAAAGTGGAGTCTGGACAATGTCCTCAGACTGTTGTGAGTCAGTGAAGCAAGACAGATGGAGACAGAAAAAGGGATTATTATTGCTTTCCGTTTTCAATTTGGAAAAAAAAAAAAAAAAAAAAAAAAGAGAAAAAAAAAAGTATAGTATATTTTATTTGAGAGAAATAATCATAGTTCATCACAATGTGACATCCTTAAAAATATACTGACTCAAAAAACGTATTCACCCCCCACATAGCCTCCTGCAGTTCTGTGAAAACTTTTGAAACCAAAGGCCAGGACAGAACTCTACCTGTAAAGCACAGAGAGGATCAATCCACAAAACTCCATTCTGAACCTTAAACAATACCTGGGCTAGTACTAAAACTCAAACCCAGAGTTTTATATGGAGCCCAACTCTGTTAGAAATACACAGCTGTCCTGTTTCAGAAAGCTCCCCTAGCCGAGGAGAGCACCAGGGCTGTCAGGGGAGCCCCCGCTGCTTCAAACACAGCACCCAGGCTATTGCTTAACAAAGGCACTTGGCGCTTCAAAAGTGAATAAAATAAAGGAACCTGTCAGAAGAATCCTGACTTTTTTTTTCCAGTGCTCTCATTTTTCAGAAAGGGAAAAAAAGAACAGCTATACTTCAAAAATGGCAGGATTTAGGGCATTCTTCTAGATAAGAGTCTATTTGTCTCTCAGGTAGGGCTGGCTAAATGTTGGTACAGAATTAGTTGTACTGCAGAGCATGAAAGGACATTGCGTGCGTACCATTTTTCTTTTCACACAAGCACATGTGAACAATTCACAGGAGGCTGATGCGTTATTAGGCTGTTCTTAACTCCTTTCTACTTCCTAAGAGACATTTATAACTTAGGCAGCAAATACTGTATGTGGTGCATATGTATTCAATTCTGCTTGTGGTGTTGCAAGGCAGGGTTCTTGCTTAACAGAGATGTATTTACACCAAAAGTGCTGGATCACATGGCTTAAAATGGAGAAAGTTCATCTCAAGAACAGTCACAAGCCCTAGTTTATAAAAAACTACAATTTTAATAAATCAGAACTATGAAGGGACTTTTCAAACTCATTATGAAGAACTGAATGTGATGACAGCTTAAGATGTTTCACATAATTTAAAAAAAAAAAAAAATTGCAAGAGTTCAACTGTGACTCTAATTTTAAATGTCACACTAAGATTTCTCTGGATTCCAGCTGTCAATGAGAAAATGGCAGCTGGCACTAAGAAGGGCTCTATTTGGACACAAAATTGATAAAATATAGGAAAGGTACTGCATTATCTTCTGACACTACAGGGGACATGCTGCTGTGGCTGCTGTTTATGCTCACTGAAGTATTTGTTGACATCTAACTGCCAGCAGAATTGAGAAAAATTGTTACTGCCAGTGAATGCATTGAATAGATGCTCAAGATTAAAAATATCTCAACCAGGAGTGTTGCACACCTGGAGCTTCTTCAAGTGTTCATACAAACCACACAATGTTGGCACAGAAATGCCAAGTATGCACAACACTGCCCTTGTAACCTAATTTCCAATCTTCAATCTTTTCCTCTTTCTGCCCCAAAGGAAGAGGATTAGGTGAAAGACAGGTGAAGTCCAAGAATGATTTCTCTGCTTTATAGAATGGCACAATTCACACCTATGCATAAATGAAGAGAAACTCATGTAGTTCACATGAATGGCACATTTTATCTGACCTTTTAGCAGGTGGTTCCTCTGCTTTTGCCATTCATTTTGAAGCTCTTTCTGTGGGTACTGCTTCACATAATGTGAAACACTGTAAGAGCGTTTGATGATGAGCTGTTTCACCAGTTTTTACTACAAACTGGAGACCCCAGAGGTCTCAAAAGAACTTCATATGCCAGTGCCCAAGCGCTTTAAAGAACAAAGCAGAAAGCAGTGCAACTAATTCCTATACAAGGCAGAGGGTTACATTTTCAATTCACCTTCTAAACTTATTTACATAATTCTGAGTGCAAACATTATATCAGCTTGCATGAGAATAACAAACTGAGAAGTGAGATTTCTAATTACCCTATGTCCACAAGAGCACATGATAATGAGGAGAACACATTTGTGGTGACGATAATCACACTGAAATTTGTTAAGTGCCTGCTAGACAGTGACATGGCATTTTAGCTAGTACTTCTGTCCTTGTGATATTTTGTTTTTCACTGTGAAATGACAAACAGAAGCCAGGTGTGCTCTATATGCCACCCTGCTCAGTAAGCAGTGCTCATCTCCTTGGCTACAGTACAAGAAGGACATGACAGGCATTTTCCTTATTCTAAGAAGTCTTAATTTGATCTAGGACCCACCAACTGTCTCTTCCCTATGCTTGTGTTTGTGTGGGCAAGCGGTGAGCTGGACTTGTTCACCCCTGATGCACAAGAAGGCAGGAAACATGCCTAAAGTAACAGATCACCCCTTTTGGTCATTAAGTCTATCACAAAACTGCACCTTAAGTCTTCCTTCCTTGTTTAGGGCTGTACCTCCACCTAATTCCATGAGTTCTCGCATCTGCTCCATCTGCAAGCACTACTGCCTGTGTCCCATATGAAAGGGAAGCTGACACAGGTAAGCAAAGGCAAGGGCAGTCATAAATGCCCTTCACAGATCTGAAAATGCTTAACCATCCAAGCACTGAAGCACTTGGCTTTCTTACCTCCAATAAGCTTTCTTTTTTCTTTTTTTCCACTCTATGAGCAAATGACAACCATTTACTTCACAAGATGGATATGCTCAGAGGGAATTGTCACTGATGCTGTCTTGCCAGGAAAAATGACCTTCAGGCTTCCCACTCAAATCCTCAGTCAGAACCAGCATTTGCCCATTTGTAGACATTCCCCAGTTAGCATATGACTTTTAAAACCCACTGGGTGGCTCACCTTTGTGGACCTTTTTCAAACTTTCTTCACACACCTAGATCTGATGGCAGCTTTGTTTGAACATAGTCCTGTGCATTTACAAAATTAATCTTACATTCACACAGCCAAAATCCCATATTAGTTGTTGAACTATCTAGGCATAAACAAACATTTCAGCTGATCTTCATTGTTTTTAAGCTTTGCTACTTGAACTCAAGACAGTATCCTGTTTCTTGAACCTACTGAGGGGCTTTGTTTAAGCATTTGCAATGCTCTGTTGTAGTATTGCTTAAATTGTTAACAATCTTTCTTCTGGCCATTTAACTGTACAGCACTCAACCAAACATCTTCCTGTATTTTTTTTCCTCATATTCTCATTTTTCATGCTTTAACAAAAAAAAAATCACTTTTTAAAATATTTGTCTAGAAAATTCATAAGCTGCTTTAAATTTTCTTTTTTGTCATGCATATTAGACTCAGTATTATAATTAATAGCTTTAAGACACTCAGCTTCCAATTTTCTCATGACATTGTTTTCACTGCCAAACACTGAAGATGGAGGATAGAGCAGAACTTCTTCATGAAACTTTCCTGATTATTTTAGCAAGATGACAACCCCCAGACTGAAAAATGCCTGTGTTGATTTGATCCTTTTTTATTTTAAGTCTATTTCACAATATCTCACCGTTTTAGGAAGCTCATTAGAGCAGCAAAAAACATTGCTATAATAATGACCCAGAACAGAAAGTGAATCACAGTCTGAGTTTTAGGTGCAGCTGTTCAGAAAGAAGGTGTAGGTGGAAGGCTATAAGGACCTGATATACCTAAGATGTGAAGCTGTCTGCTAGTAAACTGAATCACGTACCATGCAATATGCAGAAGGTTTCATAAATAGTAGGTGATAAAGACTTGTTCGCTTGTTTGCTTTTGCTGTACAGCAAAAAGATCAAGCTGCCTTGCTCAGTCTAGTTTTTGAACTGTAAGAAAGTGTATGCCATTGCTTGTGAGAAAGTGAGTGCCTGATTTTTGTGATACATCTAGCACACTGCTGTTTCTGTTTGTTTGATTTCTTCCAAAAAGTTCCAGGAATACAAATCATTTTCCTTTTTTCTTGAGGCTATTTTGTTATCACAGTCATTATTCTAAAATACAAAATTCTTTAAATACATTTACCATTAATGCTAAGTAAGATAACTTATTTTTTTTTAGCAGATATAATTGAAGTCTACTTTGTAGGTCAACAAGGGAAGAATTAAAATACCTTCGGAAGTTCCTTTGAGCTGGGTCGATGCAGAGTGCAGAAATGAGCCACAGCATACTCTAACAATGCTCCAAAGATGAAACTGAAACAGATACCGAGGTATACATCAATTGCCTTAATAAAGCAATTAGCATTTGGGAGTGAAGTCCTTGCTCCCATCATCAGCGTTGTCATAGTTAGGACTGTGGTAACACCTGTGGAACACAAAAATATAAATTCTGATAAAACAAGGATAGCAATGAGGCCCTCCAATGCATTTGGGAAACCGGGACAGTCTTTTTCCTGAGCTTCATGAACACCTAGTATGCCACAGAATTTAAAAGGGCATGTTTTGAAAAGGAGACTTCTAAATGTACTTGCAATTCTGAAGTTAAATGATTGAAAATGCTCAAGAAAAATATTTGGAAATCTGAGAAAACTGGAAATTAAAATAGGAGAGATTTTCATGCTTTAGAATGTATATTATTAACTCATCACCATTGCAATGCAATGCAAATGCTTCCTTTAAAATGTTCAGATATCATTTTTCTCAGTGTAGTTGTCCACCAGTCTCATTTGATGTGAAATCTTTTCTTTGCTATTCTATAGAAGTGTTTTTCCTACCCCACCTGCAGTCTGATCAGAACTGATTTGCATTTTTCCCTTTCAGAATCTCCTTTATTTGAAATTAATTATATTTAATCTCATAATTCTCTTATTATTCCTGTGTTAATTAGTATGTATCATTCACGCTCACAAAAGCCTCATAATTCTGTCTGTACATAGCATGCATTTGAATATTTTGAAATGATTTCCAAAATGACTGTTTTTTCCTCTCCTTCCAGTAGCTTCTCCTGCTTCCAAGTCTCCTTTCACTACCAAGGACATTTGCTTTGTTAAAGAATAGCAGGGCTTCAAGGAGAATTTGCATGATGTGCTGCAGATGGCAAACTAGAAAAGTAATTCCATAAAACTCGGAAACATTTGCACCTTTTGGAAACGGATACCATGTACGCGCAATAAAGCAAGCATCTTAATGCTCCAACCTTTGTTTTGTTTTGTTTTATTGGCTTCTCACCTATGCAGATTCTGGCTGGAACTGATGACTGGCTTATCCAAAATGACACCCAGGAGAGCACAACCAGGAGGATTGACGGTACGTATGTCTCTAGTATGAAATATAAGATGTTTCTCTTGAGTTCAAAGTGAAACACTAGTTTTGGGTAACGTCCTGTGAAAAGAGCAGGAAAAATACTTTGAAGGCACAATTCACAAAAAGTTCTTTAAATTATCAACCTGTATGATTTTTGCAGTTTGCTACGCAGTGAGAGCTTAATAAATAAGCTTGAAGAAATTAAACGTGCTGAAAAATTCTAACGTGAAAACTGTACATTGAACTGAAGGAAACTTCCTATGCAGAGCTTCATTAAAGACATCTTGAATTAGAAATTTAGAGAGGGTTAGTGTGGAAAGAATAAATCCATCAATGCATGGAAAGGCAAGGAAATTTCAAATCACCTATGTATTTAGCTATGCTTATTAACAAGAATTACCTCTATGAGCTACTATATAAACTAGCATAATAACATTCATAGCATCATAAAGTTAGCATGGGTCCTTATCTTTAACTGCCTCACAGATCTGGTTTATTTTGATTTTCATTTCATCTACTGTTGCTCCAGATGTGGATGACAGGTACTACTGACCTAACTCTCATATTCCACTTGAAAACAATCAGTGGGTTTGCATCTTCACAATTTTTTCTTTACATTAGAGCAGTGCCGTGTTTGCATTGTTCTAAGCAGTGTCACTGTTATCACAGTGCTGTGGCACTTTTACTTGAGTGACTGCCAGAAGATGAAAGTTTGGGCCCACAGAGCCAAAGACAGAATCACGTTTCTTTAGGGAACAGCATGCTGGTAAGTCTGAATTTGAATTCCAGTACACTAACTGAGCAAAATTTAGCTATGCTGGGGCAACAGAAGTGTAGGATTTCAAATTGCTACCTGTCCAACAGATCAAATTAAGGCAAAAGCTTGCTTTTTTTTTTACTAATTTAATGAGCAGAACAGACTCTTTGTTCTGAAGTTCAAGATTAAGTATGTTTAACAACATTCTTTTAAGAAAATTCTTGTACTACAATATCAGTGAGAGAAAGTAATGCTTGAATGTACTGTGATTAGATAGCCTTGGCTTCATCAGTTTTGTTCCAACAAACGTTGTTCTTCAGGAGGTATGTCTGTTTGCAGTGCTGTGAGTCAGGGTGGAATTACAGCACAGTGAATGTACCTCAGCTACAACATCATATGCACAAACACGCTATTTGTGTATCCCTCAGGTGTGCAGTGAGACATGGAGTCAAATAAAAGCACTTTTAAGAGCTTGAAGTACAAGTAATGGATGCCTTATTGCTGCCAGATAGAAAATGGATAGTTAAAATTCAGTTTTTAAGTGTTGTATAAACTGAATCTATAGAACTATAAGATTTGCTAGAATTCCTAAAATCAGAAAGAATTACTAGATTATGTAGTCTGACCTTAATCACAGGCTATTAAGTTTTCCCAATTATCCCTTATTTTGAACTCATTCACTTTGTCTGGAATAAAGTTCACTTTTCACAGACATCTAGACTTAATCTCAGGATATCAAGACAAGCAGCATCCATCAAATAATCTGTTACATGGATTAAAATCATTCTATCTATTAAAAATGTGTGTTTAATTTCTAATCTTAACCTGACTTCAGCTTTCTCTCATGTTGTCTCTGCCTTTTCATTACTAGATTAAACATTCCTTGTTTTTAGGGTTCTCCTTTGTAAATTCAACAAGCTTATGACTGATGGAAAAAAAGAATACAAAGATAGACATCAGATTTTCTCTGCCTGTGAGGCAGGAGGTACAAAAACTATTTATACCATTACAATCTTATTTGTGTGAAAAGAGGTGTATTCAATTAATGTACATCTACCAATACTGTGATTTTTACCAATACAGCTGTTTCCTTAAAGTTCATTTTCACCCATCAAAATTGATTTTAAGTGTTGAGTGGACCAAAGTAAACCACTCAAAAATTAGAAAGTGCAACTGTTGATGGTGAAACATTACTTATGCTTTTGTCTGCATTTGTTCTTGTGCTAAATCAAGCACTGGTGCTACAGAAAAGCACTGGGGCTGTACAATAAAAGGCTATAGCATAAATCATGTTTAAGGAAAGAGAATTAAGTTTGTACAGGCAACTGTAAATCTGTGACTTTCTACTGTCCAATAGCAAGCATTTGAAACCTACATAAACAGTGTTGAGTGTTATTAATAAGCTTCTATTTAACTAGAAATCAAAAGACATATTTCTAAATAGAAAGATTTTCTCTGCAGAGTTTGTAACCCCAACAGTCCTAACTGCAGCATGGTTGCAGCTAGTACACAAAGGATGATGGCATGACCACTGCGAGTGAGGGAAGGGTGTCAGTCCAGAGCTGGCATGGGCATGCAAAGGATGTAATCCATCAGCAGGGAATTGAATCCTCCACAAAAGCCTTGTCTTTCTGTGCAAATCCCAGGGAAGGATGTGGTGCCATGTACCCAGTAAATGGGGTGAAGGGATTGCACAGCACTCCTTGCAGAGTTCCACAGGCACTTGGAGTGACTGTGGTTCAGCCACAGAGATTTCCTCCTGGATTTAAAACTCTGAAATAGTCAATACAGAACAGTCATACAGCGCCATCTTCTCCTGGTTAGCTCTGTGCCTCCATTCAACTTGGTGTAAAAGCCAAATGTGTATATGGGAAGTTAGTTCAAAATATCGAACTTGAAATTCACACTTTGCCATTTTGCTGTAATTTCCAAGCATGGGCAAGCCTTTTGAATGTTCCCATGCTCTTTCATGTTATTTTTCCTGATGCCAGAAATTTCTCAAGCTATGTGAACAACAAAGAAAAATAGAGATGTAACAGCTTATAGCTGAGTGGCTTTCAGGGGACAAAGAAAAGCCATTTCTCTAACCTTAAGGCTTTCTGCTTGCCAGAATCCAAAGACACATCATGGACATAAAGATAATGGTGTCAGCATTTCTCTGTAGAGCTCAGAAGTGCTTTTATAATGGAAATTTTGAAGAAACCTATATATAGAATTCATATGAACTCCTTCTGTAATAAACCAAAGGAAAAAGAGGCAAGAAATAATATGTTAGGATGCATGTGTAGCAACCTAAACAAATGAACAATGAGATAAAATAAAAATAAGGAACTACTACAGTCCTTTTTTACCTCTACACTCCACAGGTATCAAAAGTTATGTTTAAAAAGAAACAGATTTGCTATAACTGTTATGTGCATTGCATATGAGACAGTAACGATGCACAACTACCTTATCTCATTGGCTTTCACTTGTACATCCAAGACTGATGCTATAAATCAGATCAAAAGTGAAACAGGTACATGCAATCTTAATCCTGCCTTTACTAAAGTTAACTCCTGAAAACTGTCAAGCCTGCCCCTTAGTTGACTGATACCAAGAATAAAATCTTTGCATTAAAGTAAGATGGTTTTTTATTCAAGTTTTTGGCCCATGATGGATGTCACCTCAGTGTGAGTGCTCCAATTTAAATTTGATAATGTGATGGAAATAATCTCTGTGCAGATAGTTAATTCTGCAGTGGAGGCACAGATTTAGCACTTACCAAAGTATCAAATCACTGTGTTTAATAGATTGTCAAATATGAGTTGAACCTGAATGGCTGTCAATATACCTATTCTTAACCTGCCAAAAGGTGAGGTAATCCTACACAGGTTACCCAACAGTGAAAGAAGATTAAGCTGAGTTACTTTGGCTTTATAGAATTTACTATAGGGCAGAAGTAAAAACTAGATAGTAGCTCTAGCTGACAGATGAAGTACAAATCCAGATAGCAGACTACAGTCTCTATATATACTCCCAATTCTCTCTACTGCTTTAAAAAAGAGCACTCTAGAAAATGGAAGGAAGTGAACAAAATCAAATTTCAGGTGGTTCTAGATGATTACTTCTGGTTTAGTGTATACCAGTTTCTTTCCCATTACCTGAACAGGTATAGGTCTAAGTCTAAGTCAGAATTTTCTGCATGCAAGAAAACACAGCTTATTTCTCTTATAATTTGGCTTTTGGTTTTCATTTTTAAAACAATATTCTAATTTACAGCACTGCCCACCTGACACTGATAGATCTTGCCATAATACTGATGATTTTAACAACACTATTGCTGCACTGACTGAGAAACAGACCGTGAGAAATAAACCTAAAAAAAAAAAAAAAAAAAGGCTTCCTTATTGCTCTAAATCATCCATGTTTTAGATATGCCGAAATCATTTCAAAATCATTTTTCTAGGGTGTCTGCTCCTGGCTGATGGCAGAGTGCTGCCTCCCTGTGCTTTTTGCTCCCCCCAAAGCAGCAGACAGTCATAGCAGAGGATCCTGAAGGAAGGACTGATGCTCTATAGACAGCATCCCCATTTTAACTTAGGAGCATCTTCCCACAGTTACTTTGTATGGACTTGATGAACTCTACTCCAGTAAAAGAAAGCTCCACATCACTCTTTATGTAAGAAGAAGCACTTTGGTATCCTGCACAGGGGTGTGCAGTCAGGCACAAAGAGTACATTCTTCCCTATCATGAAATATGTATGCAAACCCCTTGGGTGCCAGATAAAATGTGTGATGTACATCTCACACAAGCACATCAGTATAACTCTACCAATGTATCACTTTCTTCTCTGCTTTCACCTTTTAAGAGGACAGTACAGGAGAGAGTCTAACTGCCTTACCTATGTGCTGAAATTGTAGTTTTGGTTATGCAATTTTTTTTTTACTCATTTACAGAAAAATATGTCTTAGGAAATAGTACTGATTCCATTGTTACCCAACAAACAAGTTGCACAACTGTAATGCAACTTATCTGACTCGTAGGATGCTAGGGGTATCAATATACATGGATAATATCACAACTCCTTTGTCCCTCCTTCAGAAAATAATCATAGTCTTCTGATCTCCACAGTCAGGATCTGATAAACTACTTCCTTTTCTATTCGTTCTTCAGAGGTGAACAAAAGGAAATGAAAGATCAGGATGAGCTTCTTACCATGTGTTTCATTTTCACAAAAATGCTTTACAAAATTAAGTTTGAAATTCAAATTTCCTAAGAAGGAAACATACTCTTTCATGTCATAGTTGTGTGCAGATATATATGTCTATTTAGCTTACCTGATAAAAAAAAAAAAAAAAAAAAAAAAAAAAAAAAAAACTTACAAAGACAATTATGTCACAGGAAGTTTTCTATATGTTTGTGTGTATATTTCTGTCTGTACTACAAAGAACTTTCCAGAAGTTAATAAAAAGTCAATTAAAAAAAGCCTCCTACTAGTGTCCTCAATATTTATCCAGTTCATTGCCTTTCCACATGCTTTTCTGTTACTGTCACTTTTTTAGTGCATTTTCCAAAACTGTTTTCATTCTAAACAGCTCTAGCTTTGGTAGAGTGTGAAGCATTGCAGAAACATCACAAAGAGAACTAATGATGGAAAACTTCTGTACAGCAACTCAAGTGGAAAGGCTTACTTAGAAAGAGTGATTATCTGAGCAAAGAGCTCAGACAGGCAAGTTGAACATACATGGTAACAGATACATATGCATATATAACTGCTTGAATCTTTGCTGAGGTCCCCAGATAAGATTATACTGAATACAGTTCTGGGATTGTTTTTAAGACCTGTACGTCAAAGACAACATTATCAGAAATAACATTTGGGGAGCAATTGCAGATTATAAAAGAACTGATAAAGTGAATGACAGAAGTTATTCAGTGTACCGCACTTTGAAAAAGATGACCTGAAAATCCTAGAAAAGTTAGATTGCTGATTAAGAAGAAATCTCCTTGGGAAACTGTAGATGGTCCAGGATGACTGGGCAAGGTAATGCCTCTATATTTGGAGAGAAAGACTGTGAAAAATCCTGCAGACAGACTTCAGACAAGGAACAGCAGTCAGCTCCCCTCGCAGGCTTTTCCAAGAGGGCAAATGCCTTATCATTGTGCATGAAGGATGGGAGGCTGACATTATGCTACTGTCTCTTTTTTCCCTCTGTTCTGCCAGAATAATAATGTTTGGGTGTGCCACCTTGCTGACTTCATGGTTTCTAAGAGTGGAGGTCTGCCTGACAAAGCTTTACCTAGTTTCTGGGCAGGGGTTGAGGACTCTGTATTAAGCTGAGCAAACTGAGCCTCAGTGCTCTTGCTTCTGCTGAAAATTTGGCAGTAGGACTGCAGCAGTGAGATCCAGAAAGTTGCCAGTCAGCAAAGCGGAAAATCTATCAGCAGCTAATTACCCTCAAGTATCAAATCCCTTTTCTGCTTTTTCTCTGATTAAAAATATTAATAGGGATTGATTAGCTATCAGTTGCTGTGAAAATAGAAGAATTTATTGAGTGGGAACACACAGGATTCTATCCTGTATCCAGAACTTCTAGGTACCAAACACAATGGCATACCATGGCATACACAGTGTCTTTTAAGAGATACCAAACAGAAAGCAGTGTTTGTGCACTGGAGAGAAAAATCAGAGTTCAAAGTTATCTCAAGAAGTATCAGAAACAGCCTGAGTAAAAGAAGATGCAATTCAACAAGAAGCAAATACTACTCAGACAGGAATTACTAGCTCAAAATTGCAAGCTGAACAAGGTCAACAACGCACAGGAATTTTCTGCAGGAAAAGCAAATATCAACCTGGAATTGATAAAGAGGAATTGCATGAAGTAATCCCCTCCTTTTACAGAGGACATCAGATAGGAACAGGGTACCCAGGGTACCAGCTTGTGTGCAGATAGAGCACAGCAACAAAGATATGAGAAAGTCTACGGAAGAGCAATAGCAAAGACAGGAGATCTAGAAAAATGTTTGTATGAATTAAAGAGAGGGAAAGTGTTAGTCTGAGAGATGTAAATTTTTTGAAATGGTGAAAGAGCTGCTGAAAAATAGCAGGGAATTTATCTTCCTTATCCACAGGAGACAATGCAGAGCATAATGGGTTTGAAATGCAGCAAGGGAAATCAAGATTAGATACAAGGAAAATATGCTTTTAATAATCACCAGAAAAAAATCATCTAGGGAGTCTAAGGAGTAGACACTTTGGCGGTTTGTCTAATTTACTCCTGAAAACATCTGTTAGGAAGTTGGCTGTTGGTATAGATGATCTTATCTTGGGACATTAGAATAGATTAAGTGAACCTTATTTCTATCATTATTTACACAAAAAGCTAGACTGTAACAGTCTTTAATTCTTTCATGTTTTTCCAGTAATAAAGGCAATCTTTTTACATCACCATTTATTACTCTGAGAATGCAGGTGGTGTTGGCTAGACAGATAAAATAAAAACCCAGCAGCTAGTGATGCACATACTTGGTTTTGGGGTCCAAGAGAGTAGACTGCAGAAAATCAGTGTCTGCAGAATAAGGATTATAGTTAAAGACCTGCAGAAAGTGGTTCTAGCAATGAATTTACCTATGTCCAAAATGAAATTATTCTGTATCAAGAAAAAAAAATCAACACAAAATTCTAGCCAGCAACACAGTTAACGTTATACAAAGTAACTTACTATTATGAGATTATAATAACATCATTACTATTATGTGATACATGGTGTTCTTTAAACAAGATTAATCAACGATGTTCTTTTCTTAAATTTACTGAAGTTGCTTATGCAGGAATTTTGCTGACCACATTCTAATCTTGGCTCTGTCTGTGGTTGCATGTGAACTTGGGCTTTGTATCGCTGTACAATATTTCACTTGCACAACAGCTGTACTGTCTGTTCAAGTTCAAATCCTGATTGCTTTTTTTGCTGTGTTAGGAAATACGAGAGAAAAGCAGTGTTGTAGTATCTTTAGCTTTAGCCTTGTGAATCATAACTGTTATTTATAAAATACTTTCAGATATCTATTAATCACGGTAAGGAAATCCAAAGTATAATTTTTCCCTTCCAAATTGATTACATAGTTCCATAATTTGATTGCTTTTTTGCATTTATTATGGGCTACAGTAGGCAATGCTTTCCTAAAAAATCTGTAGAAAATAGCACCTAAACCATAGACTTGGTAGAAAATTAAGAGGATTATCAGATTTCATGTAAAAATACTGCATAGCACTTCATAATGTGGCTTTCTTATGCAGTAGAACTGAAACAAGCAGATGTGGGAAATCTTAATCAAATTAAGTTGCATATGTTAAGACATACTAAAACAAAAAGTGCCTTTGTATATATGATTATTGCCAACCTAAGGAGAAGACGGCATCATTAACTGAAAAAAAGAACACAACATATCTGACCATGCCACTTCAGTTGTAATTGGAAATTATTCCATCTGGTAAAAAATAATAGAACTTTTTTTTGGCTTTCTGGCACTGTCTGGACTCTGGACAGAAGGTGGTAAGAATTAGGCGGTTTTCCTCTCCCTCTTTCCTGTATGGTGAACAGGTTCTAACACCCTTCTGGGCAAACAGCAGTAAAGGCTATTTCTCCTTTGATTGAACCTGATGTTGCTTAGCCTGAAACTATAAAGAGGAGGAAGGCAAGCAGATGTCAGTTATATGAGTAGCAAGGTGCTTTGTGATCCCTGAGCCTGCTCTTATGTATTTCTTTTCTACTTTTATATCCATTTAAAGAACTTGGACTTTCAGCCCAAATTAATGCCTGAAATCAGACCGTGAAGTTTCTCTGTGTTGTTAAAGTAGAAATACCCAACGATGGAATACCAGAATGATATATCAGTGATTCAGACTTAGTAGCATACAACCTGGTGAAACTACAGCTTTGAAGGATGTGTGTGTCCTCATTTAAAGATTCCCCTTGCATGTTCTCCTTGGTATGTTGGCTTGGGCAGAAGAGAAACAGAATATGCAGTGAAGAATAGCAATGAGGGACCTAAGAGCAATTCAAGGAGCAGAAAGCATGTTTGGCATGTCTTGAACTCACCAAAAGCCCTGACATTTCAGAGGGAAAAAATAAATAAAACAATAATAATAATAAACAGGAGCAGACTCTTTAATGAGGTCAAGTCCTGCAGTGAGGGGAAACTTTCTACAGCTCTTTTCTAAGATCAGCAGAACAGCAGGTCTGTGGAAACGCTTCTGATCCTTTCCTGTGCAGAGGAACCATAGGACAGGCAACCTGCACTCTGCTGCTCACCAGGCTGGACAGAGGCTGCTGCAGACAAGCAGTAATTCCTACAGGCACTAGCAATGAAGCACAACTTCTTGGTGTTCTAAGAGCACCCAGCATATGCACAGAAATTTCCATGGCCGAAGAAAGACTTTCATTTGCCAAATAAAACCAGAGTGGAAATTCCAGACAGGCTGGGAACTGTCCTGAACCGAGCACCCAGAGTCCATTGTCTCACTCAAATTTAAATGCACAACTTATAGGTCCTTCTTCCTTTAAAAGAATTCTTCCTGACATTACAGAAATAAATAATGCATTTATTGTTCTTTAGACAATATGTAGCCTTCAAAATAATGCTATCCAAGAAAATACTTACAAACTTCCAAACTTAAATTATCTGGGTCTCTGCTGGTAACAGCTGAGAGATTCACGTAAGGCTTCATGAACGCGATCCACTAAAAAATGAAAATGTTGTCACCCAAAGAGAAAGCATCATGCCTAGTTTCTGAATGCTGTTCGGTTTCCAGAGCCATATTCCAAAGTGTATCTAGAAAGGGTTATAAGGGTGTTTTTACCTGTCTCATACACCGCTTCAGATACCGAGGTAAAGTGGTCTTCTACTGTATATTGTGCCAGCCGGAGTGTGTCCAAACCTCGAACTGAATCATTTCCTCTTGTCCAGTAAAACATGACATCATTGATGTTGTAACCCCCTGTAGTGATACACAAGCCAACAAGTGTTTATTTTACACAACAGTTAATTTGTGCAGAGTACAGTTATGGTTCAGCTGTTTCTTATTTGTCTGCCTGAAAGTACAATGAGACATAAACAACGACTTTTCTGGCAGAACATAATGCTTGTTCACAAGAAAATTCCCAAAGACTGAATATGCAAAGGCTTATCATTTGAAAGCTTGGAGGTGGTCTTTTTTATATCTTTTTTTTTTTTTTTTTTCTCACATAGATGACGTAAACTAACAAAAGAGATTAGTACCATATGGTATTTTAAAGGCAAAAGCTATTAAGCTTTAAAGAAATATATTTTTTAGGAACTAGAGCACTGACAGCATTTGGACTAAATGTTGAGCATGCCCTTTGTTACATGCCAGGATGCTCTTTCTTGGTCAGTCAGATGATGGACAGTGTATTTAGTCTTCCCATCAGTAGAAATGAAGGGCTGAGGACTCGTGCCAGAGCTGCACTCTGAGTGAGGCTTGGGACATCACTGGGATGGCATTTTGGCTTGGTAGCTTGGACCCTTCCCAGAGGCATCAGCCTAGAAACTGGTGTTTCTGCAGGCTCAAAAGCGTCGTATGCTTCAGGGCCCACGAAAGATTTGCTCTTAACCTTCAAGTGCTAATAAGGAGCTGAGATGGGACACGAATCATCTATCAGAAGGCAACTGTATTTCGCACACACTTGTCAATATGCGTCACAATCACAGCTAAAATACCTCCGTAGCTTTTTCCCATTATATTAAAAGGCAGGCAATTTTCAGACTAGTGTATATGATTAATTCAAGATTATGTTAATGTAATTTACATGTTAACAGGGAGCGTTTGAACATCTTTTCCTTTAGCTTGCTTAGATCAATCATTCTTGTATATGACAGACTTTTATTGTGCAAGTTAATAGCTAAGCTTAGGGAACAGAACCACGAGTAGATGATTATTTTTAGACTCCAGTCAATTGTAAGTAAATTACATTGAGAGACAATAATGCAATACATTGCACAAGGATATATGCTGCAAGAAGAACAGAATTCTAGAACCACATAAATAGAGAAGCATTAAAATAAAAAGGAGTATTTTAATACTTTTAATTTAATGGCTTTGGGTCTTGCAATATATATATATATATATATATATAAATACTGATTTCTTATAGCCATTTAATGTAGGAAAAACAGGAGTTCAGAAACTTCATTTCAAGGAAACAATGTGCTGTTTACCAATTAAAATGAGAATTTCACCTGAAAATTCTTTCCCTGACCATCCTTTAAATCTTTTTTTCTCTATCACTGGAAGTTTTATGAAAATTTATCATGGCCAGGGATCTCTGCTCTCCTTTTCACACTTAAAGCAATTAAAGCCAAAACACTGCTGTGTTAAAAGACTGAGCCAAAAGCTTAGGTGTCCAAGCTATGATTCTGATTCTCTAAGACTACACTCTGGGAAATATCTCAGACTTGGGAGATAAAAAATAAAATAACATTCTTATAAACAAATGGTTGCATGGTCCTTGGTCAAAATAAAAAGGTTTGTAAAAGCGGTTTTTATGCATGATAGACAAATTCATTTTATTCTGCTCCTAAATGAACCTCAGATAAAGTCTAGAACTACAGAGTACCACAGTATTTTTTATTTTTATTAGATATTGATTGTTTCAAGTAGTGTGAAATGGGAGGAAATTTCAATGCCCAGCTACATGATAACAAGTATATCTCCAAATGGAGGTTCTTTTGCTTTAACATAACCATTTTTATTGTGTTTTCCAAAGTATTTTTGTTAGCTGAATAATTAGCAGGTTTTGATCATCCTTCATTTGAAAATACCTTCAAAATACTAATTCCAAAACTCTGTAAAGAAATTCCTTGGGGGCAGTCTTCCAGATAGTCAGTAAAGTTAAATAGGACATTGAGTAATGTTATTCAGGGGATTAATACTTCACTAATTATAAATATTTAAAAAAATTATATGAACGAGATTCTTGAGCTATGTTATTTGACTTTTACAAATAAACTCTTCTTTTTACATGATACTGAGTTTTCATTCTCACTAATTCCTCAAGCCCAAAATGTCTCATTCCTGTGGTTCATTGATATGACGCAAGCAGCTAATATGAACAGGGTTAACTGCAGGAATAGTAAATTTGGGATTAAACATTCATAATGCCTAATACAAATGAGTTTCTTTACCATTCTGCTGCTGATTTTAATTTCCCTTGATTTTCAAGCACAAGTTAAGTGCGTTCACATGGCTCTTCACTGAGTAAATGTTAAGGGATGAGTTCAAAAAGAAAATAACATTTCAGAGATGGGCCCAAAAATGAATATATATCTGGACTGGCCTGCATGTGGATAAAAGGGAGGAAAATGCCCTCAGCACAGTGTGAATGACTGGCAGCGTTTCCTCCCATACGTCAGTGAGGACAATGCCCCCATTGCACTAACTGGTGCCCTACTATCCCCTAAAGTGATGCAGTAACAGGGAAATAAACAATAGAAATTTGGGGCTCAAATGTATTGGTGTAGAACGTTAGAATTCAAATAGCATCATTAAATATTAGTAAAGGAAAAGCATGTTGTAAAGGCCACAAGGGATGTTTTATTGCATAAAGCCAGTACTTGATAATGTCATGTCATGCTTGTTTTTACATTACTAAACATTTAATAAAACACCTAGCACTTTGTTTCAGCTCAAGTCTTTGGTGCATCTTTTACATTTTATTTATGAGTATTTTTATGGATGTGTATTTGTGTGAATGTGTGTGCACGCTCGCATTCACAATTCATAATCCACACAATGGTATTTGCAAGCAGTACTCTAGGATGATGTACTTATTTGCCTATAAATTAACATTGCTTATTTCATGAGGGAGCAAACATCATTTCCAGCATACCCATAAGAAAGTATGAAGTGCACTGAAGATAATGGGCCGTGGTTAAAGGCATACTCTTTCTTTGTGTATTCATTGTCTCTAGCTGTTTTCCTCAACACTAAACCCAAAAGACATGGGAGCATTTGTGATGACATTACCATGTCTTCCCCTTGGACAGCAGACACTTGTGTGCTGTTGAAAAAGCAGATGGAATCATTCTGAGCAAAGCTTATTTTTGATTACATAGGGAATTCATATTTTTTTTTAATCCTGTCTCCTTTAAATCCCCATGTTCCTGTGGGACATATATTTCATTCTGAAACTAAATATTAAATGACTCATTAAGCAATGTGTTTAATGTAAATCCATGTATTTTGACTTACCAATATGTTCTTCCAAAGGAAAATAAATTAGAGATGAATCCAAATTCTTATTGAAATTATCGTTAAACAGATCTTATCCTTAAAAAACAGCTGTTTCTAGAGGAACTGCTGTGTGAGGAAGGTTTGGGGGTTGATTTGCTTTGTTTTACAGTCTAAAATGAAACTTTGCAACCATCTTCTGTTAGTTACCAACAAGAAATGAAGAACACACACACCTTTCTGAAATGCTAAAGAATAAAACAGCAAGAACTGAAAAACCTTCCTAAAGAACATTTTGAATACATATTGACAAATATTTGAAAATATTTATTCATCTTGTAGGACCTCTCTTATTCCTACATTATATTATAAAATATGTTGCAAGGATCTTATTCACATGAATAACAGAAAAGCATTAATTTTAAACATGCACATTTGGGAATTTGCAAAGCAACCATGTTTACAATGTATTAGGGAACATATTTCAATGAAAAATATGAGGACATTGATTGATAAAATCAGAACCTATAAAGAATATTTAGTCTCGGTCCTTCAATTTATGACATTTTTCCCACAGCACTGGCACAGAGAGAATTAAGCCATAGAAGGATCTGTTTATACCCATCTCAGAACAGAACTGTCTATGCAATTACCTTTTTCAATATGAAGACAGTAAATTAAATTAAATATGAATTCTATGCCTTACAAATAAGCCTTATTCTAATTTATTTCTTTCCTACAGGAAAAAAAAAAAATCACAGTATCGTGAAAGAGAGAAAAGAGGCAAATCTGTCAAAAAAATAAAAAATAAATAAAAATAAATCTTGCCTTTACTGGAAAATCCTGCTCAAAGAACTCCCCCTGCAGACCGACAGAATAACTACAGGACGTCCTGCAAAACAGCTGGTTATCTTCCACAGTTTCATTTAACGTTAGCTTTTCAATACTGCCATGCTATTTTCGGTGAAGCCTTCTGAATTTATCTTTGTGTACAAATACTATTGTAATTCAACAGAGAGTGGTAACGTGCTGTCACATGGCTTTTTTGAATATTCCAGCCTCTTTGATAGATATAGTAGCCAGTAGCCTGTGGAAAAAATCAGACATTTTTCTAATTGCATAAAAATAGAAAGAATAACTTATCTTACAGCTTTCCAGTTGTAAGGTACATGTCTGTTTATCCATTGGGTATTTGGTTAGATCCATGCTGCACGCAACAGTTGTGGTGATCCTTGAAAAACATAGTAATACAGATTATTAATGGGATAAAATTGTTCATCAATAAAAATAAAAATTACCTATGTAACTTTCCAGAACTAATATTTGTAGGGAAGTATCTATTGCAGAGAAAATAAATCTAAATTTTACTGATATCTAATATGAACAAGTAACAGCAGTCAAACAGGAAAGCACTCCAAAACAAATGAGTTTATTAGCAGCCTACAAAGGGCACTTTTTCTCTTTTCTCACATATAGCATACATTTTCCCTTTGTTACTGTTTTGCAATTTATTTTACAGCATTCTTATGTTTAGCAAAATCTATTGTAAAGAATAATCTGCAATAAAAAACACAAATCAGTCATTGTATCCTTCTTTCCTCTGTGATGATTTCAACACAAAACTAGAATGCCAAGATGCAATTCCTATTTTTTGTCTACATGAAAGCAAAAGGATCTATTTAGCAAAGAAATTGAGACCTAGTAGTTAATTTAAGAATTTAATCATACTGGTCAGTCATATTATGTATTTGTAAAACTTCAAGACCATTAATATTCTACTTCTGAAATAGACCAGCTTCTTAAGCATAAAATCATGCTAACCTGAAAAGTTTAAAATGTACGTAGAAGCCAAGTACAAAGGCTGGTATGTGGTATATACATACCGTAGAGCATACAAGACTGTTCCATTAGGGTATATTCTTATAAGACGATTCTCAACAGTGATATCATGAAGAAAAGACTTCTTTGAATCAACTATGAAGGTATCTGGTACCCAAAGCATTTCCACAAGCCGACCATCTAAACTTAAACTCCTATTACCATCAAAACAAAGCCTCTCATCAGTCCATCTCTGCCTTAGAAATATGGTAGCTGTGTAATCCTGAAATACAAAACATATATATATATTATTCAGAACTAGTCACCTTTATTCTGTTTTACAAAAGTGCATGGAACCAACTACTGAGCACAGATAGCCTGTGACTCTCAGTGTCCCAATCCTAAGTGCTAGCACTCAGATAGCAGTTGTACTGGCTCTCATTCTGCCAAATTTTCCAGCACTAGATGTGATGTTGATGTCATTAAGAAATATTATCTTGAATAGATTTTGTTCTTACGGTCACTAAAATTTTACAGTAAGTGCTGAGGGCTTCAGCCTGGAGCTATAAATCAGCTGAAGTCATCAGAGTTTTGTCAGCACATAATCTGGCTCTGTAAATCTCTAAATCTTAGAATGATTTATGTAAGTGGTTGCAAATAGCATTTTGTTCACATAAACCACTAAATAATATATTTTTAAGAAAACTTTAGGAAAAGTTGCATAAATTCAGATACATAATGGCAAAAGAGATGAGTGTAATAGGAAGTTACAGAAATATATCAAATATATCATCATCTTCTAGCTCAATTTATCCTTTCAACATGACCAGGGAAACAGCACTGCCAAATTTATTGAGACCTTGAAGATAGCTCTCAGCCCAATTTACCTTCAATTCACGTATGCTTTGTCTTACATTAAAATTACACAATTTCTTAGCACCTTTTTAAGCTACTTTTATGGTGTATTTTTATCAGCATGATAAGCTCATCTTAAGTTCTGACTTTACTTTTTCTTTCCTAAATACCTGTGAATACTTGCTGAGTACAAAGTGGATTTTAAGATTCAATTTCTCTGGAAACCTGAGTGAGGTAAATTTCGATACACACACAGAGACAAACAGACACACACACACACACACACACACACACTTTCCAGTACTGAATATCTGACTAATGTTTTTTGCCTTTTGGTTCTACTTAGGCATGTTGGATCTTTAATTAGAAAAGTATACTCCATTTCATAGTTTGTTCAAAAATAACTGATACAGAATGTAATGAAACAGCTGGAATAAATTAATATGTGACAGTAACAGTAAAAGAAAAATAAAATTATTTCAGCTGTCTAAATACAAGGGAAAGGAGTAGCTTCAAAGTCACATGTGACTATATCTTTGATTTTCTGAAATTCATAGAGATTTAGACATTTCATTTGGAAAATAAATACTGCTTTACATACCTTTCATTAAGATTCATGCTCAGTAGCAAACTTCTGTTTGTATCTACAAGAGGTATGATTTCTGTCTGCTTTTCTATACAAGTATTAGTCTAGAAATATAGTCATTAGAAACTCAGTAGTTATTATAGTGCTATAATTACTCTGTGTAGTGAAAAATTAATCCTTCTCCTAACTCACACTGACTGCACAAGGAAAAAGGAACTCAAATTCACGTTGCCAGTAGCTGTAAACACAAGACATTATCTTACCAACAAACAAACAAACAAAAATTGCAAAATCTACATTACCATATTTATTTCTGATATTGTATCAATGCTTGCAATATCCAGACTCATTCCAACTGACACAGGACCATCTGGAGAAAAAAAAAAAAAAAAAAAAAAAGCCAGCATCTAGTACACAGTGGTTTAATATACAGTGTTCCCAAGAACTGGCTACACAATCCTCCATGACATTTTCCATCTTTCCGTCTTTTTCTAAATGATTAGTAGCTTTTCTAAAAGTATCACTCAAATTCTGATTATGAAAGAATTTTAATGATTTCATAACCAAAATTTAATACCACTCGAATAACATTACCTTGGTTTTAATAAATATGTTTTATTTCCTAAGGTGATTTTATATGATTTTTTTTTAACCCCCAAAAAATGTGCTGTGGAAAACACTGCAGAACAAGGTGAGGAAGGCACAATCCCTGTGGTACCTCACACCCTTCTGCTCTGAGGTGCAGAGCAGTGGAAAGAATTCTTCCAGTTGCAACATCTGGTCCATCAGATGTTGGTGAACAAAGGAGTTGCTCCTGGCAATGTCACATGCTTAATATCCAGATGGGGTATCTGAATGACTTTATTTACTGCCTGTTTAAGAATACATTGTCTATACCGTGTCACTGATTTTAACATCGTCCACTTTTGTCCACTGGCAGTTAGCTTGTGACTTAGATACCTGCATTTATGAAGAAGGCTAGTCACTTTGTACTCCTTTTAATAATAACATAAGCTGAACGTTTATTCAGTGTGATTAAACACCTCACCTAGGTAGTTGTCATGATGTCATTGTAATGTTAGTATGCGCGGGCTCTCACTTCCTTGTGAGTGCGTATTTCAATGTCAGAAGATCACCAGCTGTGCTTCTTAAAAAGCAGAATTTGTGCAGAACTTTCATGGAAACATAACACTAGTCCTGGTTGAATATGTGCAGAATATATAACAAAGCAGATACACATAGAAATTCCTATTAAATATGTGCATCTATCCATGTACTTACAAGAAGCAGAGAATGCAATATTTAGAATGGAAGGAATAGTTTAGATGCAATGTGTGAAGCTGATGGTGCCCAGAAACCACAGACCCACTGCTGAAACCTCCTCTGGGGCCACTTGCAAGGTATTATGTAAGTAGCTCTCATATGACCCCATGTAGAGATCAGAAAGATAAGATATATATCCCATTTGAACAACACACACACACACACACAAAAAAAAAAAAAAAAAAAAAAAAAAAAAAAAGTGTCACTCTAAAAGGTATCTGTGATTTTATTTTTTTCAGAATAATTTTCATTTGCAATGCAAGTGTTAAAGTATCAATGTCTGGCACAACTGCTGAGTCCCAGAAACCTGGCACTCCTGAAAGAAACTATAAGTTATTTGTTCTGGACTCAGTTGAAAGTTAAAATAAAAAGCTCCAGCTTAAAGCAGGGCTGTAGGCTTGCGGCATCCCTTGATGGCAGTCTGTGTGTTTATTATAGACTATACACTGTAACTAGAGATAAGAAGATATTATCAAGTGACACATACCTAGCTTTGTATAAGATGTCCTTCAGGCTCAGACCGACTGTCCTAGCAGACAAATGTCTTGCAATTCAAGGGCTAACAAGTGGTGGTGCAATTAGGTCAATACTGTCCTGCTCTGCTAGCCCTGCCTGTCTCCATAGCCCAAAAACATTTGTTGTGCATCCAGCCTGTCTTGAGTCAAGTTTTCATGAAAACTCACGAGAAAGTGACATTCCCTCAGATATTTAATAGATGTATATGCCACAAGTCAAAGTAAAAACAAACAAGAAACCTGCATAGTTTCACAAACTTTCACAGTCACTTATTGTGTTCCTATGTCAGTTGCCTTCAATCAAAAGATCTAAAAGAGTCCAAAAGAGTATCTCCCTTATAAGATTGCATTTCTGGGTCAGCAGGGCACAAAGGGCATTCCAGAAGGCCGTGATCATTATAGTCCTCTGTCCTAGCTTTCAGGGCCTCCCTTCACACTTGAGCTGGCAGATGTGGCTGAGATGAGGGGAGGTCAGTGGGAATGCTGTTGGCTGGAAATGGCTGTGGGATTCCCCATCTTTGACATCTGTCACAGGTAAGGCATAAATCAATACTCTGTGGAAACAAGGCCAGCTAGCTTCACCCTCCATAACAGGTTGGGATGCTAAGGCATGGCTGTTTCCCTGTGCAGAACATCAAAGGTGAAGGAACAGGATCATGAGTAAAATCACAAGCACTTACTGCAGTTTCAAGAATAGAGCTTGAACTGCACAAACAGCAAATCAAAAAGGCAAGTAAGGTAGCATCATTGGGTACAGCCCAGAAGAGCTAATGAAAGCAAAGTAATTGCCTCTTCTCCAGTTCTTCAAACATATTCCAGCCTGGGAGGATAGTAGGGTGGCCACAGCATGCCAAGGATGAGTTGTGCAGAAGGAAAGCTATGGAAGGAGTCTCTACTATCACAAGCTTTCAAGAACAGCTGGGCTTTAACAGTTAGTTAAATCAAAACAATATTCATAGTTTTAAAAAAAATGAAACTGTTAAGGCTAAATGTAATTTATGGTGACTTGTTAAATAAGCAAAGCATTAATAATAGTTAGAATGAATCTCCCCATCCTATATTAATAATTATCCACCATTATCCACCCATTTCTTCTGACCTTCCTCTGAAAGGTTTCCTGTTGACAATGTCAAAAACAGGGCAGTAGGCCAGATGAGGCAGTCAGTTCCCACGTTTCCTTATGTTTGGCAGAATTCTGTATATAATGACAACTTCAGAAGAAATCTACTGATCTTCAGAGGAAAACTGAAGTCATATTCTGTCTTTCCTAAGTGAATCTTAAAAATACAGTAAACTGTCAGAGAAATGCCAAATGGTATATTTTGTTACAGCAATGGGTACACAATCTAATTAAATTTCAGTAAAAGTTAAAATGTATGTTATGTACAAAGGTGGTTATTTTATGCACTTTACAGATATTAACAGTAATCCCATGTGGGAAAGTAGCCAGAATAGTGACAGGCGTACTTTGAAGAGTCAAACAGCTAACTTTAAATTTGAGTTTGGTCCACTGCAGTGATCACAGTCCATTAAACTTCATACCAACAGAGTCACCTACCACTGAGTCGTATATGTGTTTATAACTCCAAAGACCTACCATTTAAATCAATCAACAATATAATGAACAGCTAGTACTATCTCTTGTTCATTCAGTTTAAGAAAGCTTAAAAACAAATTTGGCATTCAGAAATTTCTTAAAAGGGATGGTCTTTTGAAAGAATACCTCATTCTTGCAAGGATTTTGGAAGAAAAAAAAAACTTAGAGAATTAGAAGCAAAAGTGTAACTTTTTAATTTATTATACTTTTCATGAAAGTGTTTTTGTCCTCCTGATTTTCTTCTTTGCTTTGTTTTAGAATATTATGGGACTTTTAGATAAAGGGATACATTGCACCTGGATTTTTTTCAGTGTATTTAACTTCCTAAATCTTTCTTGACAAAAACATGTTACATTAAATGACTGGACAGAATAAGATAGGCCTTCTGACAGATTTCAACTGTAATATGAAGACATCAGAAGACAGAGCCATTTCTAGCAGGAACTGGGTTAAATTCTATTTGTTTGCATCAATGATCTTTAGACAGCGATATATCTTTGATAGTACAGTTTATGGATGAGATAAAAATTAGTGGGGACAGTACTAACAACAGCTTGTTAAATAATTTGTCAAAGAAGCATAATACAACCAAACATAAGCAATTAATGCGAGGACAAATAACACAAGACAGTACGTACAGGACAGGAAACTATATTGGCAAGCAGTGTCTTTGAGAAGGATTTAGAGATTGTCTCAGATAGTAATTTCAACATGAGCTTTCAGTATTACGCTTTGGCAAAAACACTATTGCGATGGGGAGCAATACACAGAATTAAGTTATTTTACAATCTAGACAAGTACTGGCAAGACTGTCATTAGATTACCACGACAAGATTTGTTTCCCACATTTCAAAGATCATGTAAACAGCAGAAAGGGTACAAGGGAGAGAGAGAAATATTCCAGAAGATGAAAAACTCTGGAACAATAATATGAAAGTTTGCAACATGAAAACTAATGAACAGCATTAACTCAGCTCCTCCAAGAGGAGACAGAGGTACACAGAAAAGATATCTAGCCATACAGTACTACACATTTGCTGACAAAACCAAGCAAAGCCCCAGTTTATACAAGCTGAAGACAACATGAAGCTTCAAATAAGCTGATTTTTTTCTAACTGAATTTAAGCACTTCTCATCATTTGGAATCTCTAGAACTCAGCATTTTAGTAAGAAAAAAATCTGTCGTGAATGGAGCAAGTTAGGTCTGATGACAGTGGTAGTCTCATTGTGTCTTTGATTGACATTAAAGAATGAAAATCTACGTTACGGTCTGTGTGTTAAAGTTTACAAGTACCAAGTCATCAATTTATTAAATCACAAGTCTTAAGGATTCCAATTTTTGTCTCTAATATACAAGCGGCCACACATATTCTTGGCTTTTTGCCTTTCAACAAAAGATTAGACATTGGCTGTATCTGTAGGCAGACATCATAGCAGAAAGCTAGCTGTGCATAAAATATTTACTTGACAATTATTTGGTATGTGTTTCTTATGTAATATGTGAGCATTTCTCGTTAAATCAAAAGGTCTTAGACACGATTAACACCTTGGTATCTCCTGATATCTTTGGGGGTAATCAGTAGACTTCTGAGAACTAAACTGCCTTCATCTAATTAAACTCTGTGAACTTAATACAAACAACATTTGCGAAAAATATGGTGACCAGTCTCATAGAGAAGGTTGGACTAGAAGATTTAATTGTTTTTCTTTAATTTAAACCTTGAGACCCTGAAATATATTCTCGTTAGAAAGCTAAGGAAAATGATCTTTTGCATGTGGTTTAGAGTAACTGATTTAAGCATGACACTTTTTTATACTGCTTGAAAGTAGCTTCCATATTCAAATACACTTAGCTGTGACCTTTTCCTCGTCTCTCTCTTGTTAATTAGAACACTTAAATTATCACATTTAATCACAGAACAAAATCTATTTGTATAAACTTATTTACAAGATTTTATGCATCCCTTAACAACTCTATGAACCTGATCCAAGCCTCACTGAAGTCAGCAGGAATTGCTCATTAATTCGGAGAGGTTTGGCACAGCACCTAAGGTAAAAAATTGGTCTACACAGTTGCAGCAGAAAACCTGATGTTAAAATCTGCTTGTCTTGGTGCGATAAAGTGTCAGGGTTATGTAGCACATTTAAGGAAAATAACTGTACATTTTTAAATCCTGTATGTCAGCTTTTCTACAGAAGACTTGCACATCTATCTAGAAGGTTATGATGGATATTATTACATTACGGGGCACTATCTGCTAATACTAATATAAAAACATTTCATATTACAGTCCAAATAATAGCTAAATCATTCTATATCAGATAGTCTTTTAATCTGTTAATAGAACTTCCAGGATCTATCTACTCAAATTATTTACACTTGCTTGATGAACCACCTCAAACAAGAACATTAAAATGCTGTAGGTAAGAAAAGGCAATGTTTTAATATTGATATTCAGATGGTAGAAGAGACAAATAACCAGTCTTTCTGGGATTCCTGTGTAACAAACACTGCGTAAATTAGCCCTGTGATTTAGTAACTGGTGTGTGCCACCTAGTACAGACAAATATAAAATGTTTGCTCAATTTTACTTGTCTACCCTTGAGGTACTAAGCCTGGCTTCATCTAAACTAACTGCAGGCACCCTATTTAGGTCCCTAAAGACTAAAGAGATGGGAATGACAGTATGTGATGGGCATAAATGGCAGTGTTCTGGTAGAAAGGGTCTGTAAAGGTAAAAGCTGTGGGAGGACACAACTCTAAAATAAGGTAAATTTAATCCAGGGTTGAAATCTAGAAAATCTAATCATTCAAATCCATGCAAGAGAAGACAATAATGTAATGTTGTTATGCATAGTCATCTAATTCAAAATAAAAATATCTTTGTCTCCTCTTTAATGAGTTATATCCACTTAGGTAATTTTCAGCCATCTGCCAGTCCCAGCAAAAGGAACAAACACAAACTAAGAACATAAACTGTCATAATACTTCCTTGTCTAGTAAAGATTTCTTGTTTTTGCATCTTTAGGAAAAAGCAACCTTCATTTTATGATCATCAGTTTATACCTAATGCTTTCTTTTCTGGACTAAAACTCCATTTTGCTAAATATTAAGGAGTTCAGCATCACTGATTTTATAACAGTATGATTGTGTCTTGGCAGCAAACATCACTTCAGAAAAAAATCTCCATTTCCTCACTGAAGAAAAAAATCAAGGCCAAAGAACTTGGAAATGACTTTGAGTTACATTATTCTAGAAATCAAGTTAACCTGTAGCCCTCTCACATCTAATTGACCAAACAAATAAATAGACTGTGCATTCTTCTGAAAGCAAAAGTAACCTTAGCCCCCAAAAGGGATCCCATTGTCTTGAAAAGGCTGACTTCAGGTTATTATTCTAGTATATTTCTTCCCATTTTATGGGAAACTTGTCATGCACTTCAGACAGCAAACACCGATGTTATGGTTAATGTCCATATGCATCCCGTTCTGTTCATATTTCTAGAAATACAAGTTTCCTCTTCAGAGTAAATCAGCACTGATGCAATTAGAACTGAGCAGACTTTTATAGAGGCTGATAATCTCCACCAGTACCAGAATGCCCCTGGTTATTTTTTTATTATGCATTCAGTCATTAGCCTACTAAATTCTAAGCAACAGTTTGATCTTAAGGTCCATTTTTTTATTTGTCAATCCACTGAGGAGGAAGGACAAAGGAGGTAAAAGAGTCACAGAAGAGGTGTAAGGGACTAAATTCTGGTTTCATTAAGTATTTAGCAGATGTCCTGTAGCCACTGATGCAATTCTAAGTGAAGGCAGTTACACTTAAATCCCTTCCTGATGAAGAACAGATATGAGGTACACCATCTGCATACCCATAGAAATAAGCAAAATATTACACAGAACAAAAACAGGATAGCTGTGGCCACCCAAATCAGACTTTTTTTTTTCTTTTTGTGAAACCACCAACTCTGCATTTACAACTGGCACCAGTAAAATGTATTTTTCAGAGTCCCATCCCATTCCTTCAGTAGTTGAGCTATTATACAACCCATCAAAGATTTCTGGGACACAAGTGTTTTCATGCCTGAACAGTGATGAGCATATGGGGTGATTCTGACACTGGAAGTGCTTGACTGGCTCTGCATACGACATAGACTTGAGCTGTGCTTGAGCTCCTCTGGGAGTTCCAGGCAAACAGAGAAACTCCTTAGCATCCCTCTGAACAAAAATTCCAGACCCAAGAAAGAGCTATAGATTTACTGCTTTCCAATAGCTGAGAAAATATTCTACCTACATTTAAAAAAATAAAAAATAAAAAATAAAAAAAATCATAAAAGATTCATAGCTCAAGAGTGCTTTAGTGTTGGTCACAATTACAGTAACAAGATTTTATAATGAAATTCCATTTGCTGTCTAACAATGCACATTCACAATGGCAGTGCCAATGCACTTCTATTACCAGCACAAAGCAATGAATGAAATAACTATAAGTTCAGTGATCACTACTACATTTTTCATTGCATATTATCTCTAATCAGAAGGGGTTAGTTTATTTGTTGTCATTACTTTTATTTTGCTGATAATCTTCTTAATGACCACACAAATACTCTAAAGCAGTTGTATCAGCAGTTGAGGCAATTGCAATAAAAATGAACAGATGAAATCATTATTTTCCCTCTCTCTTAAACCTAAAATATAGGTTTCTCTTAATGTTTTAGGAAATTGGTTCAGAAATTGCATATAGCATGAAATGCCCTCACCAGGTGTTTAGATAGCAAAAGGTAACAACATGGTCTGATAATCTCTTTAGTCAATCACTTTTAAGTGGGATATGAAGGGATATAAAAGCCTTCATTTGTAACCCCCTAATGTTCCTGAATTTCTTATTTAGGAACAATTGGCTAACATTTATTGTCTAGGTTTGTTTTCTGACAGATACACAAAGCTTAGCATTTTTTCAACATGCAGGATATTTTCTGTGTCAGAGTTCTGCAGTTAATCTAGGCAGAGATCTGTGGCTCCCCACTCTGTGACTCCCTACTATTTGTGATACATACAATAGTCATAAACAGGCAAGGAAGATATTCATCACTGAGGTTTTAAGTGTGCACAGCTGACTGTGCTGCAGGGCAGTAAAATCAGCCTTGGTGCCAGAGACAATGTGGTCTTCCAACCTGGTGACTGTGACCATGCGACACAGGAATCTGACGTTTTCAGTTCATTTTCCCTTACAGCGCTGCAATGAACCAGTTCAGTGATCTTTAAGACCCAAGGCAAAATGCATTTATTTAATTCTCTTGTAGATGCACATAATACTTGGTATAGAATAAGACTTGCCAGTGCTTTTATGAACAATTTGATATGTAGAGCTGTCTTATCTTTAACTAAAATTTTATCCTGGTTTCCTAAATAATAACTATGCAACTTATACTTTTAAATAACTGAGGTTTTGCAGTTTGTTTCACTGAGGACATGTAAACATTAACACTCAAGTTTCTAAGAGTGTCTGGAATTATTGCTTGTGAATATCTGGAATATATAAATTTCACTTTTGGCCACAAAAAATATTATGTTGTCTCTTATTATATATTAGGACATCAAGTAGATTCAAAGGAGTCACTGTCAAGCAATGGGGAAAAAAGCACAGAGAAAAAAATATTTGCTCTTATTGTTGGTTTTCAAACATGACTCACAACAGTCACAGCTTTTCTACTTACTGTCAAAAAATGGACGTAGATACTTGTTGTATCCTTTTATTATTTTTTGTATAGTTGGGGGAAGAATTCGACCCTTTCCTTCAGCTTCAGAAATTTGCACTGACCTAAAAGAAAAGAAAGAGAAGATGATTTAAAACAAAACAAAAACACATAGCAGAGACAATGTTGTAGACCAATATTGTGTTAGTATCAAGACTGCTGATAATTATTGCCTAATATATAACTTGAGATATTTGCATTTCACAGTTCACAACACTGCAGAAAAATACCATTCTAGAAGATACCAAATTTAACAATCTGCTAATCCCTTCTTCACAAAAGAATTTGTGAATATTTTTGTACCTTAAAGTCTAGCACTTCTTAATACCTCACCTGAGAAAGTAGCTCAATCTTCCTTAATGCTTTTTCTGTAAATAGGGCACTATTGTTACAATCTAGAAACGTGGGAGGGGTGTTGATTGTTTATTTCAGCATTTAAAGATAATCTTCTTTTTACATAATGAAACACATTCAATTTAGCTCCTGGAGGCAGACAGAAACCAGCCTCAGAGATTAGTGCATAAAAACACTTTTAATATCCTGCTCTTACAGCAATATTTTTAAACAGGTTACAGAAATAACCTTGTTGGGCCAAACCAGCAAAGTATAACAAGAATACACACCACTCCTGCATTCAGAAACAGCTGCAAATACAATATACAGCAGTCAAATACAAATAAGTACATACAAACTCCATCTTTGTATTACAGCCCTTGCAGTATCATCACATGGAGGCTGCAGACAAGTGAAGGTACCAGGGAAGCCACACACCTGAGTTATGATCCCTCAGTTAGGCCATGTGAGGACTCACGTTTCCCCCTTTCACAAGTTTCGATGCTTAGCAGCTGTAGGAGGAACAGCTGGGACCTTAGGATTTATTGCACTGGCAGTAACATAGTTTTACCCTGAATTTCTGCTTCACCCCTACGGAATTAAAACACGAGTGACACTGACTGCTCGTTGCCAATGATCTGAGAAAAGTGGAGGTGTGACCTTTGTTTAATTGTTTAGGTGAGAAACAAGCAATTGATGCGTGTGATGAAGGAAGTCCAGCTGGCTGTGGGCAGAGGCGTTGTCTCGTATTTAGCAGGAGAGGGCCTCCACCTTTCTTCCCCAGCTCATAACTGATAGGGGTTCTCCCCCAGCCCAGCTTTACCTCTTAGTTCTCCTACAGCAGGCATGAGAGCTGTAGCAGTCTGGCCTTAGGAAGGAGCTGGAGGATCTGTTCCTTGTGGAAGTGGGTTTAAGCATAAAGCTATGGCTGGGGGAGTGAGAGTGTTGTGTGGCATCTCCTAGTTCTGCCTGGTTCTCACTGAATTTCCTCTTCCTAACCCTCTCAGCTCCTCCCAGAGCTGCTACTGAAATCTGCTTGCTCTTTCCAGCTACATTTCTGGGCCTTTTGCAGCCTTCCAGAAATGCCCTTTTCATTGGAATATTGTTGTTTCTGAGAGAGCTTGCACTTCTCTGTCAGGAGAGTGTGGATTTTTGCTAGGGTGGTGTATCCAGTACCTCAGGGTGGTGTGATACTATGATGCCATACTACGATGCTCTTTTAATTACTGATACAGTCTCACTGAATACCTGTGGTTTTAGATGTGGTGTCCAATCCCTGACAGTGCTGTTACTGGTACTTATTTTTTACATTTGCCAGAGCTAATTGCCACATAAGTAGCTGGCTTTCATTAACAACCTTGTAACTTATATAGCTTGCATATTTGGATGACCCTGTTTACTTCGCTTATGTCATACCAGTCATTTATTTATTTTTAAAGAGACAAGCTGTTACTCAATGATCAATTAAGTGTGATCTTAGGCAATGAGAGCATGGAAATAAGGAGTGCTTCTTGTTTAAGTTTAGTTTCTTCATAAAGAAGCTAGTGTGGTCATGCTGAGGTGTGCATGTAAGTAAGAATGTCAATCTTCATATTTCACAGAAGTGTAGGAATTAGATATGTATTTTAAATTAATTTATTTCTTAAATACTGTACTTCCAACAGATTCTTCCTGCTTTTGAGATTCACATTTAATTTCAGTGAAGTGTTCAATGAGCTGCATGAGTTTAATTTCAGTTTTACTGGAGTGCTCCTGCATAATCTTCACGTATCATGAAACGGTAAAGGAAAACTTGCCACTCTTCCACTGCAAGGGTATAATATTGTTCTGTGGATCAGCAGTGGTTGCAGAATTGTCTTGTGTTGCTTTTGTTAACAGCTATGTGCCAAAATAAATCTTGAATATTTTGTATTACTTAGGCATATGAGTACTTTCCTTAAACTACCTGTGACAATTCTTGAGACAATTCTTGTTTTCCCCTCATCAACATGTGATGTATAGCCTTGTATTTTTGCTCTTCTGGAGACTTTGTTTAAAAAAAAGAACTCTCTGCCAAGAGAAAGCTGTTGTGCAGTACCTGATGCAGTGAATTAACAGGGCTTGACCCATTAAATGCTATTTTGCCATACAATTTTTGAGAAGTCCTATAATACTAAGTCCCTACACAAGAGGGACTTGCTGTATCTTAAACATGAGCACGCTGTATTGCTAGATCCCATCCTGGTAACTTTGGGCATACCCAGAAGCAAGCTGCCAGTGTTAAAAGGCAAAGAACGTCTACATTCTACGTGCCTTAAGTGATTTTGCTTATCTACCTTTTAAAAGAGGATGTCCGATGCCTTTAAAGTGCTCTTCAGTGCTCATGCAATGTTTGTCACCAAGCAAGAGTGAGCTCACAGCTGCCTGTAGGAAAAAAATCTGTGCCATTGCCTTGTGCAGGGATCACAAAAGATAAAAGTAAAAGCTGAGGTGACTTCTTATGTCTACATATCTCATCAACACACTTGAACTTTTCTTTTACCCAGTATTTATGTTTTTAAATATAGCTATATGTTTTACTTCCTCCATTTTATGTATTTAAAAAGACCCTGGCACACATCACAATATGGAATTGCCTGGAAACAGTTGTTCCAGCCAATGGAGAGAATGTGCTTTTATGGAAGAAAACTGAAAATATTGACAGCCTGGAGTATGTATCTGTTCTGGGCTGACAATGTACAATGTGTTAAATTCTTTGGGTTCAGTGACCCATGCTTGCTTATGTAAAATATTATAATGATTAAATTTCCTCTTTCTTATTCCTAGGGCTCAGAAAACTTAGTATTTTACAGGATGGGCTAAACCTGGAATGTACAACAGTAGCTTGTTATTTAAGATACTTTCAAGGTAGTGTCTCTAACAGAGTTGGGTAATTGGGCTGAGGCAGGCAGATGCTGCCCTAAACAGAGGTACATATCACTGCTTAAAACAAAGATGCATTCTAGATGTGTGTGGGAATATTTTCCCTGGCTATTTTTGTCAAGAATCATGTATCATGGAAGACAGAAACACCTCAGAACTGAGCAAGGGAGAAGCAAAATGCCAAACACAGTCTGAGCAAGCTTTTGAAATGCACCCTTCAGGAAAAGCTGGGGCAAAAGCTTCTTTCAGGCAGTCCACTGACAGGCGAGTGGTTTGCAAATGCAAACAGAGGTGTTGCTTTTTGTTTCACACCTGACATGTTCAAGGATATAGGCTTTTCTATTGCCTTCATAGACAATCTGCTGCAGGATCACCTACCTCACTGCTGATTTCTCCACTTCCAAACAATCTGTACTGCCATAGGCTTTTGGCTAACTGGTGTAGTTGAAACAGTGGCATTACATTATCACTTTCCAGATATAGGATAAAATACATAAATAATGCAAGAGCTCTTTAAGTTGGCAAAAACATCAACATTCCACAATCTTCTGGATCCAACCCTATAAATTTTGCCTATTATCCTTTAATTTGAAAAATCTTTGCTGAAATGAATCATAGCTGTGCTTGGGATCAAATAGCATATGTTTAAGCTCATTCCTGATAATGATTCAAGCTGTAAACCTGAATTTGATCACAAGTTGATTACTTTGATAAATTTGCCTTACATTTTTCATCTCTATTTCTTAATGAAAATATTTCTGGGAAAGTGACCATTCAGGCAACTCACTAGATAATAGATTTCTAGTATGCATGTCTATAAAGTAACTTAACCTTACTTTCAGCACTTAAGAATCCTCATTTAGTGTCTATAAAGTAATGTATAAAGTCTGATAGTCTGGTGTGATGCTGTTAACAACTGGATTGTGACAGATCATGTCCTCTATATGGCAGGACAGATGAGGCTATGGCTGTCTCAATATTTTTTGTTGTTGTTTTAAATGTTTATTTAAGTCAGTAGAGAAAACTTTCTGACCCCATCTTTCTCCTGCTTGTGCTCAAATTTTAGCCAGAGCTTATACAAACATGCTAGCTACTAGACCATTTGGGGAATAATCCCAGCCCATGTTTCAGTGCACCTCTCTCCTTTGATGTTTTTAAGAGATCTGCCAGAAACAGGGTGACTGAGGAACAACACTTTTAACAACCCCAAAGTTGCTGATGTTTCCCAACATGTGGGGAATAAAGCCATGCAACAGCGCTCTCTAGGGAAGCAAAGGGCTTCATAAATACTTGCTTTTTCACTGCAGACTCTGCTGTCGTAGAGTTAAATATTTTTTTTATCAGTTCCAGTGTGAAGTTGGATAGTTCTGATTTAAACAGCACTTTCACCTAATCCTGCCTTTTTTTTTTTTTTCCACTGGAAACAGACATCTGATCACCTCAGCATCACCTGGGTGGTGAGGTAGCCAAGGGGCAGAACTTTCTCTCCGCATCTGCTCAGTTTTGGGTGCAACATCGCCAGATAAGCTCAATGCTGTAACTCATTGCCCAGCTAAACAGATGCTTGGAGTTCTCACAGCTCCCAGGGAGGGGGGGAGGAGGACATAACATGCCTCCTTGTTACTTAGATCCTTCCAAAGTCTTGTTGATCTCTGCAGTTTTATTAGTGCAAAGCTGTGAGTGTTACCCAGAGATTATAGTGTGTAGCATGTCTCAGGGGATGAAGAAAGGTGAAATTAGAGCAAATATGTGTTCTGGACAAAAATGTCCTTATAGCACTATAGAAGGCAGGCGAAAGGGAGATCTTAAGTTCCCTTCCAGGAAGTTGCCATCTGCCCTCGCAGCCAAGTGGGGCTTTATCTAAAAACCTGTGTTTGCACATCAACTTGAAAGTAAAGCTCAGGCAGAACCTTATCTTGAGGAATTCTCTGGGAGACTAAGTGGGTTAGGCATTTCTACAAAGAGAACTGGCTAAAGAGAATTAAAGTATCTTTTGGGTAGCTAAAGACTGTGGTGACAATACTGTTTAAGCTGTCCCTGCTTGCATCTTCTTATTAGAATTGCTTACAAAATGTTCCTTCAAAAAACTTTGTTTTTGAAGTGTTCCATTTCTATTTTTTTATGTCAACTGTGTTATTAGCAGGATTATTTGTACATTAAAGGGGATCAGTTTCACCTTCCAGCCTAAAAATTCAGCTTTCCTGAAGACTTTACAATTTAATCTACAAAGCATAGTAAGAATACATTTTAACCAGGTAATTAAAATGCTTCTTTAGCAATGAATGCATAAAGATGACTTTGCTACCTCGAGCTTGTAGTACATGTAGGTGTGCTGTCCTTGGGCAAGGTATAACGCTTCAGTCAAGGACCACATGCCCTTCTAAATCTGCTAAGCATTTAGTATGATATTCACCCTCTACACAGTAATCCTTCATCTGAAGGATCATTTGCTTAAGTTAAATTCCTTTCTTTTTCTCCCTACCAGTCTTAGTGAAAAATATCTGCAGCTCAATCAAGGCAATGAAAATGATTCATGAAGTTCAGTCCTGTATTTTTGTTATTAATATCCGGCTTGGTTAATCTTTGTAAGAGATAAGATTCAGCTGTCAAGTGGATTTGGGTTTACCTTGATCAGATATGTTTCTAGCTATAAGCTAATTGGTATTATATATTGAGGAAATTTTAATTTTTTGTAGCAAACACTTCTTACCTACATAGCACCAGTAGGAAAAGCACTCTTAAACTGCAGCATTTAAGAATGCACATTTTTAGGTCTGGCTTCAGAAGGTCTTGCAGCTCCTAAAAAAAAAAAAAAAAAAAAAAAAAAAAAAAAAGGAATGCAGTGGTAATGTTTTACAGTGCATATTTGCATTACAAATACAAGTTTCTCAGGGCTTTCAACAAACTGAAGGGTTGGTACCTTTAGTAACTGCTGAAATTACATTCTAGTATACTAGAGTGCTTTCATTTTTGTATCTTTTAAATACTTCTGAAAGTAACTGTTTTGAAAAATAACTGCAGACGTGCAGTTTAATATCATAAACACTGAGCACTGCCTGTACTAGTTCCACTAAGTACATTTTAGTGTGCTCTATGTAAAACACAAAACTACCATTTTGAAATGTAGGGCTGTTCCTGAGCAACATCTCTGGTACATGTGCAGTATCAATACTTACGATGTACATCTTTAGTAAGCTTTTAGTTAATGAGGAAAAGTTGTCACAGATGAAATTGTTTCTATCTCTAGCTATATTAAAAGAGAAACTCTTAACTGGATATAAATAATCATATAAATATCTCCATTCGTAATCAACATTCATCAAAATGTTGGACTGAGGCAAGGTGTTTTCTGAATGGCACTTCTTTGCTCTTGTCAATGTGATTCACAACCATAATGGTTATTTGAAAGTAATCTGTCAGCTCTGTAATCTATTTCTGGATGAAAATAGTATCAATCAAAATAATTTAATGCTGTCATTCAACAGATCTGAAATTCACACGCTCTGCCAACTCTTACTATATATCATCAAATCACTGAGATGTTTGTAAGATTCACTTCAAAACACTAAAAAAAAAAAAAAAAGATTACTACCTACTCAGAATCTGAGAGAATTACTAAATGTTAATAAATACAAATGAAATCTCTTTGACACTTGCTTCATAAAACTATTCTAATTTCAATGTCCAGAACAAACTTTATGGGAGTGTCTTGCACTTTAAATTCACAGTAAATTACTAACAATAGAGAATTTGAAGCTTTGTTTTACTCTTCTTCAGCTGACCAACACAAAACGCTAGCTAAATTTTTGCCCTGAAGTAACCTTTGTTTCAGTCCATAGTCCTAGTAAAAGCAGTACTACTGAAATTTGCTTGATTTAATGCAATTTGAATGGTATCTGACTTGTAACAGCAGTGAAGTGACAAAATAAGTTGCTAATATCTGCAAGTAAAAATGAAAGCCACTTGAAAGGCTTTTTAAATACTTAAAAATATTCTGCATCTTGGATAATTTAAGCATACACCAGTCTGGTAAATATTAATGTCAAAATAAATCATCCACTCCTACACTGACTTCCACAGAAAATCATGCATGAGACAGTAAGAGAGCCTTTAATAAGAAGACACAGCACAGATGAGCAGATGGTGTTGTCAGAACATTGCTCTCTAAATGCTGATTCTCTAACACCCCCGCTTCGTACTGCGGTATCTCTGTTGCATATCTTGTTCTGGGTTGTTACTTTCTAGATTTGCTATCTTTATCTCACAGGAAAATATGCCAAAAATAAGTATTGCCTCTCTGGTTTCCCAGGAAAGCTCTTACTGACTTCATAAAGCCTCTTTTATATTTAGCTTTTGAATTGCTACTATGAGCCCCTAATGTTTCTTAAGATCCTTTAAAAACAGATTAAGGAAAACTGTGGATATCTCTGTACTTGTTTTAGTTTTTACAGTGCTGCAAATCAAAATGACTGAATTAATCACTAATCTTTCTAAAGCAACTGGTTTACCTTCAGATGTTTTTCAACTTAGCAATTCTACTGGGGGATTTTATTTGGTCCCTAACATACCAAAGGTCAAATTCATTCTGTGCTGGGTGAGTTCATTTTGTATGCTGGAGAACAGAAATGAGAGGAAGCAGAGATCTGTCCTCTGTGTAAGAAGTACTAAACAAGAGATCTGGTTGCCATATTGACTGGCACCTCATCACTGCAAAGGAACACTGCCTTCCAGCTGAAAACCAGAATTGGGCAGCTACCAAACTTTTGGGCAGCTTTATAGATGGCACTTAATCTAGATGTGTAAATCACTGCTGCATGTATGGTTCCTATGGTGCCCATTTTTTTAAAAGGGCTTATTGAGCTGTTTTGTTCCACTAAGAAGTCTGCCTCTTGGCATGTTTGCACATCTGGACTTTTTCTGTCATGCAATTATCAAATACTATATGCTTGCAGCAGGATTTCTTCCTGCTTAAGTGAACCTTATTAATTATTGTTATTTAAGGCTAATTCAGCAGGAACCACAACGTTTTCCTCTTTCCCACAGCCTGGAAAAATACCCTTAACCTGTTCTCTGCACTGAATGTTGAGCCATTTGGTTTTAATAAGACTATTGTGCACATACTGACACCTTCATGTTCTAAACATACCATGAATTAATTGAGGTGAAGTTAATAAATTTCTGCCCCAGTTTACCATATGATCAAGCAACAATGACTTCTACTTTGACTCAGATCAGATTAAAACTGTAAAACAGTATCTAATGTTTTGGCATGTCTCTGGGGAACTTGGTGTTTATTATCTCAGCATGAGAGGAAAAGTGAATTATGTGAGTTTCATGAACCTCTGAGAATGAAATGGGATAAGGCAGTAAGCTGGCAGAGGTAGAGTAGCAGTATCTCAAAACTTAAGTGGATTTTGTGAAGATGAATCAAAGGATGAAATGCCTCATACTGCAGCATCTTATCCACAAGCAGAAGTGTGGAAAAAGACTAAAAATTACTGAAGGCACTATGTCATATGGTAATGGCCATATGCCTGAATTCCCATGGCTGCTGTTGCAGGCATCCAAAACTGTAGAATTATCTAAAAAAAATGTTAGTAGCAGTTTTATAGATAGCATAAGCTGAATTAGCGTTGCGGTTGCTTTTGACATCTGCACCCAAACTGCTGAATGACAGCCTCCTTTAAGTGTTTGACTGAGAGATTCAACTAGAGTGCAGAAGGCAGCCAGCTACCTCTCATGCACTGCCCTGCCCTGACCGCACTGCCCACTACAGCTGCGTCACAGATCTTTGTGCTTTTTCTTCCATCCCCTGGCTGTTAGAACAACATGAATTAATTGTGGAAAGAATGATGGAAAGCTGAAAAGAGTAAAAATGCACTGGGAGCTGATGTACGGAAGGCAGTCATAAGATTCAGAAGTATAGAAAGAGGAAACTCCACAGGATATGGCCCCAGAATGTCACTGTCACTTCCAAGCTCTTTATTCATTCTTCACTCCCGCCCTTGTTTTTATGCATTGTCACCTGACATTACTGCTTCTCCAGTTCTTGTGGGCAGTTTTCATTATTCTTCTTTCCAAGCTGTATATGATTTTTTTTCTTAACCCCTCTTCCCTTGCCTGTGCACAAGCAGTAAGTAAAAATGGGCAGTGGCTAACTTTTGTACATCACTAGGAAAAGTCAACTGCACACAACTGAGCTGTGGTCACTGACAGTGTTATGTAGAATACAGTGAAGCAGTCATGTTAACCAGGCTGCCTGTCTGTAATAGTCCTAGTTTTAGGGTGTTTTTTAAGTCCCCCTAAAATGCATAGATCATGGAAGGGGGGGAAAAATGCAAAATTTTTGCACTAAGATTATTTTTAATAAGATCAATTAATACTGCAGAGAGCAAGGCTTGAGTGGAAAAAATGGTAAATCAGTATAATTGTTGCAGATGAGATCTGTTTTCTTATTTTCTTAAAATGGGTCAAATTAGAAGGAATAAAGCCTGGCAGCAGCAGATCTAACTGGGGAATTGACTGAAAGTGTACCAATGCATGTGTCTGCATCCTACTACAAGAGGCCCCCAGTCATTCAGCTGACAAGCTGGCTGCTGGCATACTAGCGAGCTTGTTTCTAAACTCTAACCTCGCAGGGGCATAAACCATGCAGAGTCTCCTTGGGCAAGTAAAGTTAGATTTACATGGTCAACATTTACATGGTCAAGCTGTCTTGTCATGTTGTCTTTGCAGAGACAGTACGGGGGCCTTCAAGTGCTATCTTAAGAGCTGGGAGGATATCCAGTTTCTACTGTTGATATCCCCAGCAACGGTTCCTAAGTGAAATGCCAGATTCCAGTTATACTCTGTTCTGATCAATACAGTTGCCACAAGTGCCAGGTAATACAAATAATAGCTAAAATTGTTGCTTTCTCACTGAAACACTCAGCATGTCCCTTCAATCTGTACAACACCCCTCAAGTTCTGTGTGCTAAGATGTTTTTGTCAAAGATACTGCTCAACAGCAGAAGGTCTTATTAAAATAAGGAGAAGGAACTTAAGACTCACCAGACAAGAAAATCTGAATTTGTTTCTCTGGTGTAGCAAAAGCAGCTGTAAGTGAAACTTCATACTGAAGTGTTGCTTATGTGTATAGAGCATTGTATGAGTTTTTAAAAAATGATCCTAAATAAATCTATGTCCAAAAGGTACCTTTGTTTAAAAATAACTAGGCAAGATTTTGGACAGTATCAACAACAACCTAGTTACATATTTCAGGATTCCAAATAACACAAGTTGATATGTAAAGTTGCTGTCTTCAAAAAGGAGGAAAAAAAAAATGAAAGCCCATAAGCTGTATCAAAGAAATCTAAAGGAGTAAGAACTAGCAATATTGTCATAATACTTAAACCTGTCCAGTTGTTAGAGACATTTGCCTTTCTAGGTTCAAGTCTGTATTTCTCACCAGGTTCTCTACATTATCAATTTCATAAATATCAGTGTTAGTTACATAACATAGAACAGGATTGTTTGTATATTTATCTGTTTTTGTGCATTTTAAATAGTTTCATGGGTATCTTGGGTTTTCTGGAAGATAACTGGCAGGAAGTTTGTTAGTGGTATATTAGATGGACAATAACTGGGTGTTTAGAATGTTATGATTCTAGGAACATCTTCAGGAAAGAAAGGAATAATTGTCAGGTGTCCTACTTCCAAGCATTGTAACACTGAAATGTTAATATTCACAGTAAACAGTGTTTCAACAATCTACTAAAATTGAGGTAATAGTGAACAATCAGAGTAAGTTTAATAAATATATTCAAGTGTGGCTTGTAAGTGACTGCTTAATCATGGTATTTATTACAGGTTCTGCTCATATATTAAAAAATCCATAGCATGTGTGCCACACAGGCCATTTTCTATTAAAAAAAAAAAAAAGTGATGGATGTAAGTAATTTAGCTACGTTTTGTTCTTAAATCTGCTTTTAGACACCTGACACCCAAAAGTCCGAAACATCAGTGGAACTTGAGTCATGATTACTGCTATTTGTAATTATCCAAATTAATCATTAATAATTGTGGGGTGGTTTATCTATGTGTATGTATATGCTTTTTTCATTTAAATACTTTGCTTAGTACATCCCTGTTCTCCTATCCATGCCGTTGGTCTTCTACTTGCATCTGCAGATGTTTAAGGGTTGCCTTGTACGAAACTGTATCTCTAAAATGAGTCCCTGCTGGCTTTAAAGGTACACATCAACATTGCAAGGTGCTCTCAGGCTCAGTCCTGCAGATGGTCAGGGCTCACCTCCTGCCGCCACAGCAGCTAAGAGCAGAGGCACTAGTTCTGGTGTCATTTCAAGCATTGATCTTTAAATCAAAGAGCTAGGCAACCTTCAGAGGTGCTTTTGACTTTGCATGGAAGACGCAAGCAGCTTTCTCATGATGAACACTAATCTCTTGGGTGGCAGCTGCTGGCTTCCTGAGACCTGGCAGCTACCTAGGTGACCACTTTTGGTCATCAGGTTTCTAAGGGGTATCTACAAACGTGGTTGGAAAGCAGATACAGTGCTCCTGCAGCATTGATACCATACCTTGCTAGTTATACAAATCAGTTTGTTTCTGTAGCCTGTAGCAAAATGAAGCCACGGTTTTGATTGGGATCTATCAAAATAGATATGATTTTGGATTTTCAGCTATTTATATTAAAGTTAGACAGAATATGCTGCTTCAGGTTAAGAAAGTAGTAACTTGATTTGAAAAGACAAATGAAAGTGTCTTTCTGATGCCATTTTAAATTATTGTTCCTCATGAAAGTTAAGAGCTGGGATCTTCTGGCTTGTGACCTGGAGGAGAGTCTCCCCACATAGACACTGATGTCTGTGGGCTTCACTTGAGCATTCTGGTGTGGTAGAAACTATCCAGGACTCAACCAGTCTGCCCTCAGATTCCATCCATGCAGCCTGTGGCACAGGAGAATGAGGGACATCTCCCTGTATGTCACCGAACACATGCCTAGAGGCTTGAGCCCTGTAGTAGCAGATTAGGCCTAAAGCCAACTCCATCTTAGCAAAAACACTCAGCCAGGAGGAGAGATGTTCCTCTGAGATGTACAAAAAAATCAGCCCCTTGGTTTGCAATTAATTCTGTTTGCAGTCCCAAAGAACGGGGGGGGAGCTTCTGCTGTCTTCCTCTGCTATGAAGTTTTAGAAACACTGGATAAAAATATATTTAGTAACAAAATTTTTTAGCTG
>NC_048898.1:21857367-21932013 GCF_011077185.1 Oxyura jamaicensis
GGGGGTAACCTAATGTTGCATTGCTGCCTGTGCAAAATATTAATTTGAACAATATTTTTTTTCCTTCTCACTTATGTAATAGTAGTCCAAATCTCTACACAAAGAATGACTTTTCTGGGGATACTAAGCCACTAGGCACCTGCTCATTGCTTTGAGTCTGAAGTTTTTAATTCCTTGCTGAATTAGTAAGCGTCCTGTAACCAGGAGATTTCCAAACTAGTTGTTTTGAGCAGTACAAAAAGATGAAAGCCTGGGAAGGAGAGAACCAAATTTTAAATCAGTTTTGGTTTTTGCTGTCTAGAAAGTTGTTGCATTCAAAACAAGCTGGCACAAATTAATGTAATTAAAATTAGTAGAAACATGTACATTAGTGAATGATATTCACAGGAAGAAATGCTTCTAATTATACAACCACAAAAAATATTGAATATTCTCAGAGAAGTTCAGTGCCTGGGGCTCAGTTGCACACTTGTACCTGCCAAGACTAAAGTCAGAGGCATTATTCTGACTTGTGAATCTGAGCTCCAAGTCAGCAAGAATTCTAAGGGGAAATCACAAAAGGGACTTTGAAAATATGTGGTATTTCTCCATAAAACATGTATTTTGGATTTATTCCCACTAATATGGATTTGGCTAATCTTCCCACATGGATAAATGTATGACTATTTCAAGGTCTTCCTATTCTTTAAGTACATACTGCATTACATTTATTCTATGACAAATCATTAGAATTACCTAGAATTGTGCTAAAAAATAACCTTTAAGAACCCTATTTATAAAGTTTGAATAGACACTGAAATTATGTATAGGTGTGTGACTTTTATAATTAGAAATTGTGCTAAATAAATGCTTTCATTTAATTAAAGTATTTCCTTCCATCATGACTCAATAACTGGGTTGATCAACACATGGTTTTCCTTCAGATATGGCACACATTTTAAAGCACATGCACACTCTATCTGCATATTGATTTGAGGTGAGCCGCACAGATTTCATGGTGAGTTGGAGGAAAGATGGAAGCTGGCTCCTGAATTAACCTTCCTGGAGATGCTTCCCCATATGCCACTCACCGTTTTTAAAACAAGTTTTTGTAGGCTTTTTTTTTCTAGGGACAGAGAATGGGCATAAATTACTCCTCAGTTCTTACTTGTATCTTCCTAATGGCAATTTGAGTTATTCTGGCTGTTGATACTTTTAATCCAGCAGAATGCATCTTAGTACCTAGGGGATGGGGAATAACAACAAAATAACCATAATAATCTGAGGGGGGAGGAATGCGAAGGGAAGGAAGGGCAGAGTACCCGGGGGAAGGAGCAGTGCTTGGGGCAGGCTCCCGGAGCATCTTACCTGGAGGCAGGGTGGCAGAAGAAGGAGCGCTGCGGCCGGCTCCGTGCAGCTTGGCGGCCGGCCCGGAGTGCGGGGTCGCCGCGACGCGGGTTCGAGCCCGCCCCCGGCCGGCGGGGGTGGGTGGGCGGTGGGAGCGGGGCGGCTGCTAGCTAGTGCTGGCTTAACGCACGCACGCACACGCACTCGTAGGTGCCTCTAAGCAGACTTGTTCTCCTACTGCCACTCCTTTGCTTACTCACCTATTTCAGTTTCTAGGGGGCTTCAGGTTCTATGGGTAAACTGCGCTGAGAAGCGGTGAGGGATATCTGCCAAAAGAGAGTCAGGGCAGCATGCTGCTTGTGTTGTGGCCCTGTACCAAAGCTTGCGTAAAACTTATTGCCTCAAACTTATTTTCTCATTTTCCTTCTTGCAATATTTGCATGCCAGCTACCACGGGTAGAAACTTCCATCCTTCTATCTGATGTAGAGATGTTTGGGGAGTTTTCAGGTAATGCTGTTTGAGTCTTTCTAGCAGTAACTGGAAGGGGAAAAAATAGTTTTGTTGCTACTTTCCTTTCTGACCTCTTACCTCGGGAACTGTCTGCAGCCTGCATGTGTGCAGAAGTATCACTTTGTTTGTGGTAATGCTTTTCCATGCAGCACAAGATAAAAAATAATAATAACACTTGGAGAATGAAATTCCCACACCAGGCTGTATTAGAAGAAGTAAATTCTGTCAGAGTTTGAGCTGTCAGAAGCCGCTGCCTGCAGTTAAGATATAAGGAAAAGCAAAAGAAATCCTTCCTGAGAGGGTTGCTATCACCAGAACAAAAATATGGTATTGCTTGTCCAAGCTGTGGAGGAGAGATGGCTTTGACAACTGCGGTTTCATCCACTAGCATTGTTTTTTTTGATGTTGATGATAGAGAGAAGCAAAGTCTGAGAGATCCTAGCCCTGCATCTTCTACCAGTAAGGACCTTCAGATTTGGTTCCCTTCCTCTAGCATGTGCTACTCTCAGTTCATTCACAAGTACGCGTTTGCTTTTTTTATTATTTTATCTATTAAAATGGCTAGTGATGCCTTATTACAGGAGGCTGCTTTGACACAACGTGCCTGCTGTTGCTGCACTGGAAGCTTGCCCCAAGGTACATGACATGGGAAGGGCTGGCACCCAGAAAGGAAAAGCACATATCTGACAAAGTGGAGCGCATTTCCTTGCTGCTTTGTGCCTTTCTGTTACAGTTATTGCCTAAAGCCCTTATTTATCACTGCATCTGTGGGCAGGAGAAATTAGAAAAGTAAAATCCCACATTCCCTGCAAAAACTGAACGCTGATCCAATTGTAAGTCAAGAATATGTGCTGAGTGTGCCCGCTCTGGGGTAATCCCTACATATCTCTTGTTTGAACACACTAACTGTAACATGTATTGTGTTTATCTTTAATCAGTCAAGCAGAAAGCTTGAAACCCACTGGGAAAAAAAAGTCCCTGATTGTTTCTGTTGCAGAGCAGCTGCAAGTGGGAGAATCAGCAAGTTTGGTCCCATGTGGCATTTCATAGCATTAGAACTGAGAAAATGGCTTTAAAGATGATTCTATTACCAGCTGGCATAGAAAAAATGCTGATGTTTGTTTGTTATTCCCAATCGTACTTCAAGCACAGATTATATCTAATGGACAGTATTAGAAATTCTGAAAATTCTAGGGATCTTTTTCTACCTAAATTTTATTACCTATTTTGAGTTCCCAGTAACTAAAGGTCATAATTTAAATAGGATGAAAACAATCTCTCTGAAAATTTGAAGCATGCTTTTTCAGTTGTCAACACTCAAATGGAAAAATCTGAAGAGTAATCCACTTTCAAGGAAGTGTGAATAGACACCTGTCTGACTTTCAAGCTCTTAAAAGACTTCAAGGCAGTTGAGACACATTTGACAATCCTGTGCAGTGTGCATTCTCTCCAGAGAAGAGCATGGAGCAGTAGCTGCCAGTGGGACTCGAGATCACCTGAAACAGCACCCAGGCCATGAGCAGTGTGATAGTGTCTGCTGGAGAGAAGCACGTAAATGACAGTCTTAAAAATGAATTCAGTTCCCAAGACAAACCAACATAAGCTTTTAGGCTGTTGGTGAAGTCTGTTAATATAAAACTAAAGTTAATGTTGGCTTGTCTAACCCCAGATTATGCTGGTCCTTTAGAGTGCCTGTGGTCGTTGCACGATCAGCAAGGGCTGTGCTCCCTCCTTCTGCAAAGCCCATGCCCTTTCCCATTGTAACCGTGGGACCTCTGAGGTGCCAAACCTGTCACCTGCCCTTGAGTTAGTCCCAGAGCAGGACGGCTCAATTATTAACCCAAAGCTCAAGTCTTTGAATAGAGCCATTCATAGGCTGGGAAAATCAGCTGACTCCATCCTCAGGCTGGTAAAGAGTAATGAAATTGTTTCAGAGAACACACAAAATCTGGCTATCCACAGTAAGAAATTATCTAACTCTACGCATTTAGCCCTCTGCATCCATATCGGGTAAGTTGTTTTTTAGTAGTTTTTCATTATAAACTGTAACCTGCAGTGTTATAATCTGCAGTGCTGGTTAAAAAGCATTATAGTCTGTAATGACTTTCAATAGCTGTCACGCTAAGAATAATAGAAAATATAGTGAATCCCTAATATCCTTGGGAATCCTGGAGATGTATTAAATTGTGATCAGCAGGCTGGCTATGGGTTTTTAATTGCTTGAACTGCTTGCTCAATAATAGATTACCCTTATAAATAAGGCAATATCATCATTTAATCAGATTGATACGTAAAATACTTAGAGATGTGATGTATCATAAACCAGAACATCCCCATTTTTAATTATATTACCATTTCATTAGTATCATTCTTGAGACGTTAATGCAATGGTAAATACTTGGAATTCTAACTAAGCCAGTCCTGAATAAAAGCAGTATTTGTGAGGACGTGAAAGTGAGACCAAATAATATAATTCTGTACCTAAGCTAAATGCAAAACAAAAAGTAAGAGAATGCCCAGTGACACATAGAATTGATTTAAATCTTTTAACTTTAATGAGCTAATATGTAATACTAATGTCGAAGACTTACAAAATCTGCTAATTGGAGAATATCTATTTGAAATTACTATGAACTACTCTTTCATTATAGAGTGCCCCAGTGAGTGTAATGGAATGGATGCAAATAACACCATAAAACATGCTCCATCTTTAGAATTCTTTAGAAAAAAAGTTTTCTGGTTATTATATATAAGAAGTAGAGGGAGAGTCAGTTAGTGTCTTAATACTTGATAGGTTCTACACTCAAGTAGGAATGTTTGTCCATTAAAATCTAAATTCTTATACCTAGTACAGACTGCATGAATAGTTGCATTGAAGTGATTATTATAATTCTCAGTGACCTGAGGGCCACGTACTCTGCAACTGTTCCACATTATTTGAGTGAAAATAAAGGAAATAGAAAATAGTTCAAAATTTAAGAATTCAGTCTTCCCTTTTGTATCTTGCTGACCAGTCATACAGAAAGGAATTTTTTGAGTGTTACCTGCAGGAAGAGAGACACAACACAATCATTGTTTGAGTATTGGATGCTTTCATCATTTTGTTTTAGACCTATCTAGGACTGAAATTTCTCTGCTCTCAGTAAGCTTTTATTTGTCAAGCAAACTTTGTATTTCACTTCTCACTTCTGTGTTTTACTGAAGTCACTGGGGCTTAATGGCTTGCTTTAATGTTCACCTGACCTCTTGTAGGATTACTCATATGCTGAAATGTTCTTACTGAAGTTGCGGCTCTACTACCCTGCCTTTCAGCCTGGAGCACTGTGGTTCTGTTACCTCAGTGGATGCCACTATTTGCAGCCAGGATGCATCTTGCACGTGAACACCTTCAGCTCGGGTCGTAGCTTTCTGGCACTTTGTTGACCTTTACTCCTTACAAGTAGCGTCAAAGCACTCCAAGGGGAAACCACCCCAAGGGCAAGGCACCTTCACCTGAAACCATTGTTTCTTTAAAGGCTGTTTTGAAAAGCACATATTTTGGGTTGTATTTCTTGTCAGTTGCTTTACAGCAGTAAGGATGCTTTTGGCATAGCTTTGTTAGCTCTTGCTGCACTATTGAGTATGTCCAGGTGCTGGCTTTAATGAAGTACTTATGTTTCCATTATGCCCAGAATAATGTCAATACTTAAGAATTAGATGAAATGAGTGAAAGAGCTGAGATGAAGACACTGGATTTGATTATCTTGGGTAATTGATTTTTCTTTGTATGATTCTGTCAATGCTTGAAAGGCCAGGTGGATTAACTGATTCTGTCAAGAACAGACATGCTTGTGCTAGCCTTGCATCATATACAATTTTCCAGTTTATTAGGACAGTGGAAATGTGTAAGCCTCTGGCTGTGATGTATCTTGCTGGCTTGAAAGACATGGCTTGTCAGGTTTTCTTACCAGCCCTAAATGCTCACTTTTCATTGTGAGCAGAATGTACCTGTTCAGCTATTGATAAAAAGCCTCAAGCTAGTGCATTGCTGAAACATCAGGACAGGTTTCACCATCCCCATTACTGCAGGGAACTGTATAGATATTAATGTACTACATCATCATTATGACATCTCTAGCCAGGGCCATGATAAATACACTTGAGTATAGGTAGGAAGCCCCAGCTGTAAGTAGAACCAGGAAGAGTTGTGAGGCATCAGACGTGGGAACAGTCTGGACAAACAAGTTCACTGAGTTGCTGTTGTGCAGTCCTAGTGGTAATGCCAAATCACTGGAAAATGGTTGATCTTTCTTCCCCAAAGCTGGGGTGGTTATTGAACCTTTCCTACTCTTTATGAAAGTAGTTGTCAGAAGTGCCACTTTCTGCTCTCTCCTGCCCACGCTCAGTCTACCTAAAGATGCCACCAGTGTTCATGACTGTACATGATCACTTTTTATCATCAGCTACACATATATGAGACATGCTAAAAACTTAGGCACTATACATCAAAGGCTCACTTCTTAAGCCCTACCTGCTGTGTGATCTGAGCAAGATGAAAAGGATTGATGGCATAATACTGAAATGCTGCTTTCACAAAAAATACTGTTTCCCAGCTCAAATGGGGTTGCACTGTGCTGTGGTTATATGCCCCAAGGGCTCATCTGTTTACAGTTTAGTTTATACCTCTGTAATCTGTCAACAGATGACATGATGTTGAGGAGATCATGTAGAAGTTTTTTCTTTTACAAGGAATAAAAAACTTATTTTGTTTCTGTCTTTATTTTCAGCATGAGCTATGAGTTCCAACTGCTAACGTACTCCCAAGTTTGAAAAGCAAATTGAGGAAACAGACAAATTTTGTTTCTAAAGCTGGCTGTGCACTACCCCATAATCAAACTCCTATTTGTGTTCTTAATTGGTTCTTAATGTACCATTTATTAAGAGTTAGGCTATGCATAAACATAAAAGGTATTCAACAATGTTTACTATAAAATTTACTTATGAATGTGGAGACTATTTCTAACAGGTGCTTGTTAGGCTTTCACTTATTATGAAAGCATATGAGAAGAATAATAGAAGACAATAGCTTCCTAAATGTCCTTTAAATTATAATCGTATATTTATCAAATTAAAATGTAATGTTTGCTTTTTGTCTGCATTACGAATATGCTGTGTATGACCCCCCCCCCCCATCACGTAGAAATTCTAAGCCATACAGTGTATTTAGGCCAATAGCTGGTGAAGTTAAACTTTTCCAATGTAGGCAAAGACAACATTATTTTTTGTTTGGGAATAACTCTTTTTAAGGCTGTCAGATTATAGCAGGATTTCCAGGAAAAGAAAATTTGCTGTAACCTCAAAATAAACTTCCTGAATTTCTCTAAGAGCTTCATTAGGGGAAAATTCATAGACCACAGAGATAAATCCATAAATACCATAAGCTTGCCTTTAAGAAAGTCTGGAGTAGCAGGTTCCTCAAGTACATGATTTGCTAAAGGTGTACATCAGTGCCACACAACTGCACTTGTAGTACTCATGTTGAATCCTGGCTGTGGAAAAGTGTTAGGCAAAGTTGCTGACACTTTTCACCAGCTGCTTCAGTCCTCCTCTGGGGAGGACACAGGCAATCCATTCAGCATTAAATGTCTGCTATAGTTTGCAATAAGCAGGGTGATATAGCCTAGACAGCGTTAAAGCAACAGTGGTGGAAAAATCTCAGATGAGATCTGTCTTCATTAGAAAAACCACCGGTGTATACTTAAGTCTCTGCATTCCTGGAGCTATTCAGATTGATAGTTTCAGATCTATATAAAGAAATCACTATTGTGATGTTCTGCCTTTCTCAGGCTCTTGTGCAATGGATGGAAATTATGCCTCTATTCCTGTGATTTTGAAATTACAGGTTACGCTGCTAGCTCACAAGTGAATGAAATAAGTACAGAGTATTAGGCTAGATTACAATCCTAAACCTAAATATCCATATTTTAAAAACCTTAAAAGGATCTGACAGATTGTTCTCATGGTTTAATGTATGTGAATTTCAGGTCAATACAGAGGACTTCCACATGTTCCTATTTAAATCAGAAGCAAAACTTTAATCTGTGTAACAATGGACTTTAATTCCACAGGAGAAACTGTTATCTCCATTATCCTCAAGGCAAAAGTATTTTAAATTGTCAAAAGACCATGTGAGAAATGTGTAATTATGTTCAAATCACTTTTCATTTTCCTCAAGAATGCATGTGGAGTTGCTTTAATTCCAAAAAATATAATATCTGTCTGATCTATTAAACTAGAATAAAAATAATTCTGAGAACAGAAAATGCCAAAAGCAGTTTAAAAGGAGTTATAGATATACATGTCATACAAAAATCTTTCAGTAGAAGTTAAAGTGAGTCAATGTCTACAATGGTCCTAGACATCACATGAATTCAAAATCATACAGTAATTGATGGAAATGGAATAAATTATCTTCAGTGTCAGCAGAGAAAACTCAGCCGAGAACTCAGTTCAAGCCTACTAAATGAACCGTTCTTGGGATGTGCAGTGTTCACATTACACACCACTAACGTGTCTGAAAAGCATACCTTTAGCTGTACATGTACTCTTAAATCCAGTAAAAGACTGAAAAAAACATCTAAAAATTAAACTGTAGCTGTCAGAGCCACAATTTCTTGAAAGTATTTGTATTTTTAGTTTATGACTATTTATTCCAAACAGTTTTGGGTGGGTTTTGGAGTGTGGTTTTTTTTTTTTTTTTTTTTTTTTTTTTTTTTTTTTTTTTTCCCTAAGCCTAATCACTCCTGGTGTTTTCTTGTTATTCTATGGTACTGTTTGTCCTGCATTTTCTTTATCTTCTGCTCTTTAAGTGTATTTTATTAAAGGCTTGCAAAGTTGCATTGAAATTTTAATATCTCAGGTTGAACAATTACTGTTAATCTCCCAGTCTAATTTACATTATGATGTAACAAAGTTGTATACAGACAATTTTACAATTACAATTCCAGACTACAGGAATACTACAGTGCTGCACTGAAGGGGGAGCCTAGAAAACAGCATATTTCGGCCAAATACCCATGGCTGGGATATTTGCCTCAGAGGCAGAACAAGCCTAGATGTTTGGCTCTGGGATGACAGTAGACAGCTGGAAATTTGTACCTAAATTATGAGGAGCAAGATTATGAAAGCCCAGTTCCTGTATTTTGCCTACAGCTGGTAGCTAAAAACGGGTCTGTGCTGATGCTTTGTCCTCTGACTGGGGTATCAGCTACAACTCTTTTCAAGTTTGGGCTCCTTAAAGGCCAGATAAGGTTACGTTCAGGATTCAAACTTTCTTCTGGGAGGAAGGCAGGATACTGAAAGATCTGATCTTCCCTTCAGTGTTTATTTTTGATTAAGTCAATAAATTTGAAACTAATCATCTATCAAACCTGAGTCAAATTAGTGTATTCAAAATTAATTACTGGGAACTTTCAGGCTAATATGTGTAGGCAATGACATATATTTTATTTCCTTAAACAACTAGATTGAAAACTCAAAACTGCAGGATTAGTGAAATAAAACAGTTAAGATTTTGTCAGGTTTGTAATGACAGTATGATTACATAATGTCTACTCTCTTGACAGTGCAGAATTAAGTATAATTTCAATAGCTAATGTGCTGACATTTTTGAAGAACCATTGGTTTTATCTCTGAAGTAAACTAAAACTTTTTGGGAATTTTATTAAAAATGAAAACAACATAACCTTTTTAGCATTTGGAAAAGCTAAAATTTAAAATAAGGGTAACTTTTAAAGTTGTACTAAATCAATTCTGCACGTGATTTTCTTCAGTACTTTGTGTATGATACTGAAATATGTTATCTGCAAATATTTTGAGCAGCTACAGACCTAGAGATTTGAAAATTTGCCTTCTGGAAGTAAAACAATGTAGAATACTGTTTGCTTTCTGTGAGTAAAGATTACTTAAATGATTCATCTAGTGCCATCATATAAAATAGCAAATGTTAGGGAAAAAAATTTATTTACAATATATTAATATATTTTAGGCTTACTGTATAACATACATATGAAATGTGAGGGTTTTGGCTCAAGTACTAATTCTGGTCTATTTAGTTTTGTGTAGTCAATTAGTACTACTTGTGAAATTTTCTTCTAGGATGTTATTTTCCTGGTCACTTTCAGACAAATATGAAAGGAAAATGAAAATGTGGGATCAGACAAAAAAAAAAAAAAAAAAAGTGTTTCACCTTTATTCAAGGATTACCTCCTTGATGCTGTTACGTGTCTATGTGACTGTCTTCTTGAAGAGTGTATAATGTTTGTTACAGAGCAAATGCAGACATAAACATGGACAAGAGATGTGGACTGTACTGTTTTATACCCTGAACATGAATAATTGATTAAGGGAATACAGACTATACAGAGAAGAAGATCTGGTCTTGATATAAGTAAAAGCTATTCCAAATGTTTCTGAAATTTCAGGTTTTATATCTCTTAAGATGATGGCACAGACTTGAGCAAGTCAGAAATCACAGTTGATTCCAAGGTAGATACTTTAAAACAGGTACTCTGTTGAACTGATTCAAGAGCTGTCTTAAAGGTAAGAAAATATGTAAGTATTTAAATTGTAGAGGGTAATGGTAGCTAAAGTGTCCATTAAGTATGCCAGAAAAACATCAACTGTAGTGTTTTAAAATCAAATATGTTATACAAAATTGGTCCTTGTAGGTTGTTTTTGTATGCTTATACCCAATGAGGAAAAGGAAAGTTACTTGGTTCTGATTTCTCAGCCAGTGTATATCTATGAAAAAGACATATCAGACTTCTTCCTTAAGAATATTTACCATTGTAGTTGCTTGTCAGTCTGTCTTTATATACTGTCTCCCTGTATCCAAAGAGGAGCCTCAGCAGAGCACAGCAAACTTTATTGGTGCAGGTGCTTCAACTTTTTATTTCCTACAAATGTGATGCTGCTTGTAACAGCAACGCACAATGGATGGGAGACAGTTTTATGGCTCACAAAGTGAAATCAAGATCACTTGAGGCTCGCTTTTTGGAAAGGAAGAAAACACTCGCATTAATGATGATTTGCTGTTCCTGCTGAGGGTGGCAGTGTGGTATCATCCTCAGAACGAGGAAAACCCTGCTCTGCTTCAGCAATTCCCACTGTGGGGTGAAGGTGCTCGTTCAGCCTGCAGCCTAGGAGGCTGGCTCACAGTGATTACAGCTAACATAACGAGGTCTAACTCAGGTGAGGTGCATACAACAGCATCTGTAAATACAGTGAAGTCACGAGAGAGACTGGCCAAAGCAAGGTGTGTGGGGGGGATTATCACAGTCAGAAATGGCAATTCTACCCCCAGGGAAAGACCAACTGTTTTGCTTGCAGGGAAAATGCTTTTCCCAAGGTGTTTGTGGCTCTGCAGCTGTGGAGAGTCTGAGGCCAGCCTGCCGGTACATGTAAACAGCTCCTACAACTTAAAAAGCTTGCGTAAAGCACTGACACACCTCTGTTGAAAATGGCTGATGTACCTGCAGGAGCAGGGCAGGTAGACAGGATAGTGATGACTATTTGTTTAACTATGGACTGATTTTTGAAAATATGTGGAGTGTATCTACAGTATTGACTGTTGATGAATTCTGTTTATCATCAATGTTTTATTTACACATTTATTTACTAGCTTATTTCAGCTAGTGGCTTTATATAACAAAGGATTTCCTGGTAGTTGTTTACCTATCTCCTTGTCTAATCAGCTCTCTGTGCTGTGAACAGTTCTGCTGTTTGAATGTTGATCAGTGTTTGGGTAGCTCTCAAAGCATTTGCATGTGATCAATACTTGCTTATATTGTTACCTTTAAACCAGGTCTTTAGCAATATTACTACATATGCACACTATTTAAGTAAAATATTGCAAGTGCCAGCACTGTTTATGCTAGCCAAGGCGTTTAAGCAGTGGAATTATTAATGCACCCCATGCAGTTAAGAGACCCTGTAGCCCCAGGCAGCCAGCCCTGCTTCCTAATTGCAGCTCAAGCTCTTCCGGCTGTGGTGCTGGTAGCCTGAGCCTGGTGTCACCCTGCTGGGAGAGCTGCTGCTGGAGGGCTGCTTGCCTCTAAAGTTGTTGAGATTTAAGTTCTGCTGGAGCAAATGCTCTGATAAAACCCTACATTATTTAAATCTTTAATGTGCTAGTGAAGACATTTATTTTTTTAATCTCAAAATTATGGCTAACAAATTAGTTTGTTGGAGTAGTTACAATTTTAACTGACATGCAATGTCACCTTGACACTTTAAATCAGCAGCTTAGTAATGAGGCTGTACAAACATCTCTGGAGATTAAGTGAGCTGTCATTGTATTTAGTCTGCAATATTCTTATTCTATGCTCAACAATGGAAAAAAAAATATGTATATATGTTAACAAAGGTGCTTAAATGGGTTAAGTGAGCTTTGTTGTGAACTCTCAGGTTTCTGTTTCTGCAGTGTGATCACTAGGTGAACATGTGTAATTGTTGTACTACTTTTTCAAAGAAAATGAGTATTTTTGCTGTAGTACACATCAAAGAGTAGCTTTGAATGCATGAACTAAACAAATCTTGCACGAAGTGGTAAATTAGCATTCAATGACCAACATGTTTTCAAAAGAGCTGAAAACACTGGGTTTCATTCTGCTTATAAATTCTTTGTTTGACTGTTCTCTGCTAATTATCTTTCAAAGCCTCAAGCCACCACAGCTGCCTAAATTTTGATAGGCTAGAAAGTTGTTCTACCTGTGACAGCATTTTTTTTTTTTTACTTCTACGTCATCTCCTTAAATAAATTATGGTCATATTTGCAGTAAAATTTTTGAAATATTTCTAACTTCTTTGCATCTGTAGATTTTTCTTTAAATTACTTCCCATTTGCACAGGACATCTTTTGGAAGCCGACCATGGTACAAACTCAGAGTATATGTCAGGTTAGATCTCTCCCATGCCTTTCCGACCTATGCACTGCTGCTTGGCCAACCAAGGGGCAGCCCACAGGGTGTGTTTTTTTTTAGCATGGAGCTGCCCCAGGACAGTGACCAAACTGTCTCTGGGTCGCTTCATGCCACATCAAGCCTGGGACTAGACCCACATGGCAGAAACCAGTGACCTGTAGCTGCCTATTAACTCTCAGATGCTCATGTGCACAGCCTTGGGCAAGCCCTGTCTCTGAGTTTCCCTGAGGAGTGCTTTCAGTCCCGAAGGGATGTTTGTTTCCAAGAAACTGCATAAATCCTACTCTGATTAAAAAATTCAAAGAACACTTTGGTGATAGTGAGGACAGCCAGGGGAGGTGCAAGCAGCCCTGGAAAGCACTGTGTTTTGGGTGCACTGTGACTGAATACAATCCAACCTCTTCCTCCCTCTGAGGAAACCACAGGCCTGGTACAGCCTCATGGTCTTGTAACAACAAATCCCAATGTTCTCTTGATTCTTGTTTTATTTTCTCTTTTCTGTGGGAGAAACCAAGGTCTATAAACACCCTGAATTAGGAGACTAAAGAAACAGGCAATGAAAGCATGGTTTGATCCCAGATTTTTGGCTTTTGCCAAGAATCTCAAATAGTCTACATAGAAATACTCCTTGTATATATCTGAACCTTAGTGAACCTCAGCTTCCAAATGTTTGAATGTTTATCTGCATTCAGTGCCTGCTGGTCTGCTTGCTCCCCAGTGGCTGCGCAGAAGCATAGTTAATATAGTTAATGTCTTATGTGGTAGCACTCAAAGGAGGTGACTTGGCTGCCATTTGTTTTGAGTTTCCAGCTCTTGCCTGAGTGACTGGGTGTTCTTTCACTCGTGCTGGATTTTGGCTGGAGTCCCAAATTGCTCTTGAACTCAGACTTTTTGAATTGCAGTTGAAGGAGTAAGACCAGGATTCAATGAGAAGTGCCTGAGGCTGTTTGACGTTGAGATTTTGTGTTGCAGGTTTTCCTTTGTTGCTTGTCTTCTCCTTGGTTTTTCTTTTTATAGTCATGTTAACAGCTCATTGGAGGGTAAGATAAATTTATAGATTTCTTTATTAAAAGGATGATTGAAGGAAGGGCTCAAGGAAGATAGTTTCATCGAGATTTACTTGGCTGACAAGTTCGTGAGTACGATAAAGATGCAGAAAACTACATGGAAAGAGACATTGAAATGGGAGTAAGAAGATAAAGGGATTGTGAACAGAACTGGGTGAGTCTGAAGAGGTGACAGTCATTACCAGAGAGGGGAATTGTCTACCCCTCCTGTAAATTAATGGTAGTGGCTAAGCTATCCTTATTAAATCAAAGTGATGGATCACAAATATCTAACTTCCATTAGAAAGAGGTGATGAAATTTGTCTGGCATAATTATATTAGAGTTCTTTTATCAGGAGATTTGCACAGATGTGTGTATAAATATACATAAAAGAAAAAACATCTTCAAAATAAATACTGCACTCTTGTATTTTCCCTTTCCTGTGTCAAGAACAGTCAGCTGGGCAATCAGTTTGAGATAGGGTCAATCTGGGGTGAAAAGGATGAAGTGGGAGGAAATGTAAATCAAAAGCCATGATTATGTCTTCTTCAAATAAAGAATTGTCAATGAGGATCAAAACCTTATGTTCTGTAGTTTGAACAAGTGCAGTTATTAGAATTCTAGTACTCTAAAAACTAAATCAAGACTGTAAATGCTAGTTTTCTGCATGTGGCTGCTACCATCATTTCAAAGTAGCTTTTTAATGTATTTTTGGACATAAATCTTGCTATATAAGAAATAGAGATGAAGAGCACTTATGAGTGCATTCTGCAGTAGATCTTCAGCTTGTCACTGTTGTCCTTTACTGCTATCACTACTGTGTCTTAAAATATATTAAATATGTGCAAAAGGATTGCCAGTTTCTAGTTACAGGCAGTCATTTAGAGCAGCAATGATAGACTACTACATAAATCATGCCATACTTCAATTAGTAAATGTTGTCATCTTTAACATAGTCTTATAGATTACATCTGGGAACAATTTCAAGTAATGTTATTATTCTAAAGTAAAACCAGTCTTCATGCTTTAAACTTAGTTTAGCAGCGTTTTGTTTAGAATTTCTTAGACATAAAAGCACACCAATTGTAAGAAGTCTTCTCCAGAGAAAAGAAACATATGAAAAACTCAGATAAAATAGCTTAATGTAAAAATATTAGATTTTTTTTTTTTATTACAAGAAAAGGAATAATACTAGGAAGTGAGAGGAGGGACTTCTTAAAAGAGAAAGAGCAAGCTTCAGATGCAGGAAGGGAGTAAAAGAAGTGAAACTTTAATTTAAAAAGAAAAAGGAAAAAATGAATGCTAAGGGAGGGGCTTAAAAAGAAAACTATGTAAGAAAAGACTAACACATTGAGGTTGTCAGTATTTGCATTTGTACATGCTATTGTAGCCCCCGTCAGGTATTCCGAGATCTCTGTAAGCTTAAATGAAAGTTTACTTTGGGAAAATGCATTTTCCAATTTCATAATGCTAGGCAGGCCTGTATCACAGCGGTAGGTAATGCAGTTCTCTGAATTCCAGGCTGTTCTTTGAAACAGTACAAAAAAAAAAAGTGCTCAGAGCAAAAGAGAAGCAGAATAGGCTGGGGCTAATCTGCCAACACTTGGAGGGAAAAAAAACATTTTTCCCAGCCACAAAGAACCCTATTGTTCCCATGTTAAATACTTAATTTTGCCTGCATTTAAACCAATCTGTCTTTAAACTCTAGTTTCATACTATGGTAAAGCATGTGCCAGTTAATGTGGCAGTGTGCAGTGGCACAGCTCCAGGGAGGAAATGAAATCTGGATTTTTCAGGGTTGTTCACTTTTTCTCAGCCTGCTTGCACTGATTTCAGTGGAGGAGAGTGCAATCTGCCCTTTGGGGTTGTGAGACCTTACTGTGTGTTTGGCACCTAAGAGTTGGTATTACATGAGGGGAAACAAACCCATGAGAAATCTGGGCATTTTGGAAAACATCGGATATTAATGACGGATATCTGCATATGGCTTTCTGGTAAATCTTATTAATGGGTGTTCAGTATATTTGCTTTCATATTGCCTTTGACACTAAGTGTTCAAACTCAATTTCATTTGCTGTGCACATTTATGTATGTATGAGTTTCTCTTCATAGGTAACAAGATAACGATACTTGCCTATGAGGTGTATTTCACTGGTAAGGCATCAAGTCAGGGAGAGACACAGATCTCAAGCAATTATTGAAGAATTTCTACTTCATTTAGTAGAGGTGAAGCTGCTATTAGTATAATAAAGATATATAATCTGTTATTAACAGATACTACTCACACAGTGCTTTCAGTCATTTCCTTCTACAGCCCCATGCAAACACACACAGGCACGCATTTGCTCTCGCTACCCAGTGAGGAGATAGAAAAGGCTGGCACGCTGCTGTGCTTGCTCCAGCAGGCCAGTTTGACATGTTCTTAATAGAAATATTCATAATAGAAGAAACCAAGGGGAGCTTGGGGAGGACTGTCAGCACACAAATATGATTTTGTAGCACCAAATGATGTGGCTTTTGTTTTTCTAACAACACTCTTAGCTGGGACTGCTTCTGCCCATCACTACAGCCTGGTAGCTTCAAGTATTAAATTTGAAAAGAGTGCATAGTTCCCTTCATAACAAGTGGCAAGCTATTTGTGTAGAGTTAGCTTTGGCTTGTAAGGATGGTATACCTAAAGTTCTCTTACATCTTTGCCTGTCTGTATAACTTGTTTAGTCATATGGAACAAAAGTCTAAAAAGCACAAAGTTATTCCAGAGTAATATAGTTTAATAGTACTATGGTTTAGGCCATAAGAGGATGAAACATCTGAAATCTCCAGAACATACTGACCTGGTATATTTTTGTACTGTGTGCCATTGTTGCTTGGAGAAGTTCCTTGATGCTAAATATAATCGTTTCTACACTGTTTTCTATCTCCAAGGTTACTAAATCTTTCTAACCTAGGCATAGTTAAGATTATACCTACAAGTTATATTTTTAGCATGCTGGTTTTTTAGTGTGATGTAACTTTATTCCAGCAGTCATAGCTGAGTTCAGAGGAAGTCTGTTCCGTGTAAAAGTGAAGAGTAAAAGAGAAATACAGCAACTTCTGTAGGTAGTTGTTCTCTTCTGCAGCTTCCGGAATTACTCCAGAAATTTTGATTAATGACCCAGAGGTCTTTAAAGACCAGCTATCAATTTAGTGAAAGAAGCTTAAAATGTTCAATAAGGAAGTTGGAATTTGAAATCTGAGTTATGAAGTTTGAAATTTGACATTCCCTAATGGGCTTGAAAACAGAACTATTTGTTCATTCTAGTTTTTAAACTGGTTTCTCACTCTAAAGTCTCTTAAGAAATGGACTAAAACCCATAAACTTGTATTTGCAGCTGACTGCTTTGGAATGTTAGCAGTCACTCTGCTGCTGGATCCAGCGGTGCTGCTGAGAGCTGAGCCAGGAGGTGGCAGCTGATGTCCTGCCTTTCACGTCGCGTCCCTTCCTGACCAGTGCTGCACTGATCCTGCTCCAACCATGCCACCTTCCCGACCTGAGTATCATGGCACTCTGGGCTGCCAGCGACGGCATAAGCTTCTTACCTGCTGAATGCAAGTGCTGCTGGGGAACAGAACATTGGCTGGAAATCCCACCAGCAGTATTTGCATAGATGGCTAATTTCTTTATCCAAGCACAGAAAGCATGCTTGGGGAAGAGTGGCACCATACAAATAGGGTCTTGTCTGCAAATGAGAACTGATCATAGAGCCTAGTAATCTGTAATTTAGCTAGTTAGCGTATCTAATTTGTGAGATTCTCTACCTAAAAGTGAGTTGCACAAGAGGTTTTAAAAAGTGATAGTTCTCTTAGAAAAGAAACTGTCATGCAGGAATTCCTTAAAGATGGTTTAATGTATTTATTTAGTCCTTTATGAATCTTTTCAGTTGGAAAGATTTTTTAGACTTAAATATCTCTTTGTTCATATATATTCACAGAATTCCATTCCTCTTGTAACTTCCTTTTTTCAAAGAACGGGGGGGGGAGGGGGGAGGGAGGATATAAGTAGGATATAAGTATTCAACAAACTAATTTGTACAATAATATGTTTAACAGAATTTATCAGTGTGCTTATAGCCAAGAAAGTTGAAGGTTTGAAGAGTTAATGATATAATGACAGATGCTGAGATGTTTAACTTCAGGGGGGGGAAATATCAAATTGAAGAGCCTCAGCTATCAGATAATACTGAGATGTAGAAAGGCTATTCCTGAAGGCAAGATTGTCGGGTAAGAATATACCTACTCTTTTAAGTAGGTGAGATGGTTGTGCTTGTACAGGAGAGCACTGACAATGCAAATGGCAATTTGAACTAGATACGGAGCTAGAGGTGTGTTAATAGAAGAAGTGAGAGAAATGATGCCACCTGTGTGCTGAACAAGTAAAGCATATGTTTAGGTATATTGAACAGCTCAAGGAGAAAAAGCTAAATAGGATTTGAAATTATACAGGTGTATTTAGTAAGAGAAGAGATCTGTACATGTATTAGACATAGATTGTATAATGAAGATATGACACTTGGAATTGGTAGTGGAGGAAAAAAGGGGAAGCTAACCAGTACAACTAATGGAAGGACTGCAAAGCTATTTATATCATGCAGTGGATATAAATGAGGCTTTGGACCCCAGATTGATTAATCTGTTAGTACACGCACAAATTTGCAAAATTACAAATTAGGCTTCCAACTTTGGATTTCATGTGAAGCTTGATACAACTGGAAATCATCAAGCTTAACCTTTTCTCCACAAGCTCTAAATTAAGGCAAGTAAAAAAAAAAAAAAAAAAAAAAAAAAAAAAAAAGGTTTTAACAGAAAGGAGTAACTGTTGTGTTTAATTCAAAGAGAATCAAAATGGGGTGAAGACTTTCTGTAAACCAAAAGTACTAGTACCTGTGGAAGCAATAAGTTAAGAATAGTGTTTTCTCAAATTCAGGGCTTCTTTGAAGTCTGTCCTTTTCCTTTCCATTTATATCAGTCTGAAGTACAAAACTAAAAACTTCACGGAGACTAAATAAGGTGACCACGCTGAAATGCTTGTATCCAAAGTGATGTAAGGCACACATAAATTCACGTGGAGAAATATCTCATAGCGTGAATCTGAAAGCAAGTCTGAAAGTATCTGAGAACTCTCATAGAACTACAGTAGAGACAGTTCTTTGTAGTGCTAACATGCATAGGACATGAGTAAATTCAGAGGAGGCCTACGGAAATTAGGTGAGGTGTAAAGAAGGCAACAGGTTTTACAGCTGTGAAGATTTAGTGCATTCCTCTTTGGTAAAAGGCAATAATAGTCCAACACAAACTGATGCTTACTGATCTCCCATGGCAAAGCCTACTTTCTGTAGCTCTGCTGGAAGAGAGAATATTTTATGCTTCAAGAACACAACAAAGTAGGTGGGATGATTTATGTGTGTATTTATGGCTAACAAATACATGCAAATTAAAGATACTCAGGATTTTTAAGCTATCTCCCTTTATGACAGTCTTCAGATAGTCCCTCTGGATGGATACAGTCAACTTTTTTTTTGCTGTTGACTGGGTGAATATCGGATGGTCAATGTGTCTGTGTGCTGCAACTGGTCTTCCTCTGCAGATGCCCACTTAATAAAGAACAAATCACTTAACAGAGGGTGAGTGGGTAGTCAGGCTGAATTCAGACATTTAAAAAAAAAAAACAAAAAACAAAAAACAAAAAACACTTATTTACTTATTTTAAAGTTATTCTTCTTTCATTTTATGCATATTTCCTGCATTCTGTGTACTCTTATCTGAAAAAAATATTAAAATAGAGTGACTTAATCTGATCTAAATATGTGGAGTTCTTTTTCAAAAATAGCTGGTTTGGGGGTTATTTTTACATTTATTTTTGTCTTAGCTACCAATATGTTGCATGATAATTTTTGTCTTGTTAAATCTTAATTTAACTTTGGTCATAAACCATACAGAAGAGCTGGTCGCAAAACAGTCTCCTTCCTGCAGTCGTAAGATAGTAATTATTCAAGACCTAAAGGCATACTGACAATTCATTTTTCTTATTTTCATTCTGCAATTTAAGTTTGAGGTATTGTGAAGTTCTGCTTCCTAGACAGGCAACTGGTGCTGATTATCTTCCCATTTCAATATACGATGTGTATACTACCAACTTTTATGGTATTTTTCTTCTGTCTTTTTCTTGTTATTATCCTCTTAGGCCACTGATGATATTTTTCTTCAGTATTTTTCTTACTCCATTTTTTTTCTTGTGCATTTCTCCTAAGTCTTACTTATTTTGCTTTACTGATCACCTTTCTTTTCAAGGTATTGGTGGCCCAATAATATGAAGAGTGAGACTTGAGAGATGAAGGTGGTTGAGAGCTATGGCCTGTGTAGCCAAGGAGGGCTTCCACTCTATGGAAAAGATGGAAATTCGTGTTTTGATAAGCTATTACAAGAGTGTCTGCCACTTCTGCTGGGTAAAATGATAGGAAGATACTAAAAGATGCAGAACATAAGAATAAAATTCTCAGAAATGTCACCAACACTAGCATATTTGCTCAAAAGCAGTAATATTACTTACGCCTAGTTGCCTGAAAGGAAAAACAAGAGCTCTGTCCCCAGCAGGGGAGTATGATGCATTGTATAAACATAATGGGTAATGATACAAGAAGCAGACTTACAGGGCAGTGTGTTGCCTTGTTTGGGACTGTGACTGTTTTTATTAAAATTGGCAAGTAAAGTAAGATGCTCTGGACTTTGGTTTAGAATATTTACAGCTGACATGGAATACTAAATAACCTGAGCAGAAAGAGACATTGATATCTTGTTAACTAGGTGGTTAAATAATGAACCCTGTGACACATTAACATTTTAGAGTATATTTTTTTATACTAAGCTGTAGAGTTTATGAAGGTGAATTTTTTACTTTTAGTATGTTAATATATTTTTGTAAAGTGAAAGAAAAGTGGCAAGAGGATCTTTAATGAAATTAGATAATAACATTGAAATTATATTGAATCCATAGAATATGGTATTGCAAGCCTGTTACGGAGTTGGACAATTTCCTAATGAACATATATATTAGATTGGCAGCTCAAGATATGAGGATGGGCCTTTGGTACTGCTTCTTCAAAACATTTCAGTGTCCATCCATCATTCATATTGCTTCTGTTATCCAGAGGCCGTGTGAAAACTTGTTCATATGTTTCGCTGAAGTTTTATGGATCTTTAACAACAAGGATGTTAACTTGTATTTGTACAAAACAAATGAAACAATTTGTGCTAAATGGTTGTGATGTTTAGAGGAACAAACCTAATAAATCAACTAGAAAACTGATTCACCTCTACAAACAAATGCAGGAACTCTTTTGACCAGTTTCAATGAACGTAATTTCCTCTGTTATCAGTATTGTAGACATCACATGCAAACAGTAGATAACTAATGGGTCTGCTGAGCACTATGATCCCTGCGTCACTAAAATAGTTCAGTTGGCCAAAGGCTATGAAATCTGAACATGAATGGAGAAAAACGCAGCCAGTAAAGTTGGTGATGGGGTAGTGGTTGAGTATCAGACGAGTTGGATGTTTTTCTGTTGAACTTGATAACAAAATAGCATCAGGATTTCTGAGGAAATTACGTTAAAGTAGAAAAGAAGCCAGCAATACAGATATGGTCTTGTGCAAGAAACAATGAAGAAATTAAAAAATATATATGAAAGGGACTTCTAGATATTAAGACTAGGTGATATAAGTGGTAGTAATTTTTACTGATAGTTCAAAAAATAAAGTAATAAGTAATTTAAAAATAAGTAATAAGTGAACAAAAATGCAGTAAAAAAGGTTATCAAAGAGATGATATGCAGATTTTGGGTGATGAGATATGAGTATTGGTGACAGCATAGTGATATCCTCTGAGAAGACTATTACAAATATTTAAACCAAAACAAGGAACTAATATGAAAGGAAGGAACTTAAGTCATCTTTACAGATAATGCATTTCATAAGCTTAATGCTGAGGAGCAGAGGAAGGAATGATGCCTGTTGGTGAAGGTTATTATCTTTTTTACCTAAATTGCAATAATAACTTCTCCTTTATAAAGAATGCAGTTATCTGTGTACAAACAGACAAATACTGTAGAGATTGTTGCTTGCTTCTCTGTTTCTTCTGAAGGCATGCAGGTGGCTTGGTTTCCATGAAGGAAGTGTTTGGGGTATTCAAATTAAGCATTTGGACGTTATCTATTGCAGATAAACCTGGAGATGTGGGAAGAATTTGACCTACTGTGTTGCAAAAACTGTCATGACGGTGGAAATTGCAATGTGGGATGTGTGGGCCAGGGAGACTAAAGCTGGAGGGGGGAAAAAAGGCCTCTTGGCACCAGCAGTGCTTTTGGTAATTTATCTTTCTAATGCCTGCCCCCTCTTCTCAGCCTCCCTTTCCAAAAGGAAGCTGTCTGAATCTCTCAAAGCAACCTCCCTTTGTAGGAAATTCTGCTCCCTGTACTGCCAGCAATTTACCATGTTCTTGGAGACCTTTACTGCTTATCTGCCTGGCGCAGAGGTGGGGGGGTGGGGTAGAGGGCTGCATACCTGCTGCCCTCCCTTCCAGGGCTCTTGCTCTACCTGGTGGGTAGTGAGACCAACTGGCACACGGGGCTGGAAACCTGGTAAAGCCCAAGGGGTATTCAGCCTGTCTCTGTTAGGGCCAGTGTTTACACACACTGGTTTTCCTTGAAGCTTCCACTACACTCTCTTAAACATGCTGAGAGTGATGTTGTCATCTAAATACATACCCCCACGCCGTGCCCCTAAGCAAACACACAGAATGACTTAAGTATTATTCTTGAGTGGTGATGGGATGGCCTGTTTCTGTTTAAAGTATTTTAGATGTTTTCATACCAATCCTTCCTGTAGAAACAAGCTACTTTTGTTTCTAATGCCTATAGATCTGTTCCCAGGCTGCTTGACTCTCCTCTCTGATAGCTGTGTCATTCCATCAGCCCCAAACTGTGAGATTTTAGCTCTGGATTCCAGCTTTATTGCCTTCATTCCTTCTGTCTCCTGTTTGCTGGAAATGGAGCTAATGTGTCCCAGGGCTCACTCTCCTGAGTCCCAAAGGCAGCACACCTCATCTTCAATATATCAAATTCAAGAATGAAGAAGTGTATTTTTAGACATACACACATACACTTGTGTAGACTTAAAGGGGGAAGGTGATTGAGACTAAGCTCTTACTGTGGTTAGAAGGAAGATGGGTGTTTAAGATATATTTTGTTCTTCCAAAATTGCACAGGATCCTTGGTTTTAACCTAGGAGCAGAAGAGTAGTACTCATCTCTTGCTTTGCTATTCTTACCCTTGTTTAAGATGTGTGGAAACTACATCCTGATTTCTCTAGTTTCCTCTTTTTTATTTCTGTTTTCAAGCTTCCTCCTCACACTGTCTGGAACCTTATCTGAACATAAATGCCCATCTCCGGGGCTGCTTTTTTTTCTCTCACTTTGTTTCTTAGTGGAAATGACGCAAGATCTGCTGTTGCTTTTAGTTAGTTTGCAGCTTGCAGTCAGGCGTTTACCCAAAGGCAGGAGGATTTGAAGGACTTTGAAGCCCTGTGTGTAGCTGTGACTCTCTGGGTTCCAGCACTGGCCTGAAGAGCCCTGCTCTTCCTGCCTCTTCTCTGGACATATTCTGTGGAACCTGGAGGTGGGCACAAAGCTGGATGGCTTCCCAGTAACAGGGCAGAGTGTTGCCTTGTTGGGCTGCAGAGAGACACCCTGGGAGCAGGGAAGCAAGTTGGTAAAAACGATGGCTCCAAGGAGCAGGCTCTGGTGCCAGCAGGGCAGCTGGCTGCAGGTGGTGGCAGCCTGTGCTTTTCACTTTACCCTCTGGGTAACCAGCAGGGAAAGACACATGGGGACAAGGAAGAGCCCTGGGGATGGGGTGTGGGTGGGCACTGCCTTGAAAAGGAAGTGAAAGAGCTGGGGTAGGTGGCAGCTTCCCTTGGAGTGGGAGGCTGGCAGACCCGAGGTGGGAGAGGGGGGAAGTGTGGAAAGGGACTGAGAACGAGGGGCTGTAGAGGAAAGTTGCTGAGGCTCATCCAGCCCTGACCTGTGACAGTCACTGGGGTGCAGTCCACCTGGGAGGTGTGCAGTGGTGGGGTGAGGAGGGGTCCCTTGGAGCCTTCCTGGCAAGTAGGCGAAAACTTGGCTCCCTCCTGGAGCTCCCCAGGAGCTGCAGCCAAGGGTGCGAGCTCATCCTGTGGGGCAGGCACAGGAGGCGACTCATTAGCTGTTATTGTAAACTACTGCAAATCTTTTTTGTCCCCTGCCAGTTGCACCTCACATACGAAGCTGCCTAGCACAGTTCTCTTCGTGTACCTCGTTGGTGTAAAGGGAGCTTGCTCAGCATTACACTTAAAAAAAAAAAAAAAAAAAAAGAAAAAAAAAAAAAAGAAAAAAAAAAGAAATGACAGATCACCTTTCCTCTGCAGGCACAATGACATCTCGCCCTCGGAGCCAGCGATGCGACCCCTCTTCAGAGCGCAGCCCCAACGGACCAAGCGGCGGCCACCCCCGCGGGTAGGCACCGGGACGCCCCCCGTGCCCCCCGGCTCTGCGGGACCCTCTGACCCGCCGGGGGAGCCCGAGGCACCGGTAGGGCGGCGGCTGGGAGGTAATCTGTCCTTTAAGGGGAACGGGAGGTCAGCCCGCGAGTCGGAGAGATTGAGGCACGTAGAGTTGAGCTAACCCCTCCCACTGCCATGGACCACTGGAGCGCCCATTTTCATGAGCACCTCGCACTGAGGCAGCTCAGAGCCGGCAGAGGCTGAGGAAGGAAGAGGGGGGAGAACGAGGGAGGAGGGCGCGACCACCGGCCCCGATGGACGAGCCGAAGGGTAAGGCCGACCCCGCCGCCCCCATGCTGGCGAGCGGCCGTGACCCTCGGCGAGGGGGGACGTGGGAGAAGGGGGCTCAGGGCCGGCATCCCGCGGCTGGGGGACGGGGGGGGGACGGGGGGCTGTGCGCGTTCCCGAGGTGCTCCTGCCCCTTCCCCGGCCGGGAGCGAGCAGAGGCTGCGGCATCCCCGGCAGCGCATCCCCCCCGCGCCCGCGGGGGGCTAAGGTTTGGCGGAGGGGGGACCGGTCTGGGGGTGCCCCCCGCAGCCCCCCCAAGCTCAAGCCGGCCTTCAGCCATCGCAGTTCCGATCGGCTGGGCCGCCTCTGGAGGCTCGCTGCCAGCTATCCCCCAACTTGTGGTGGTGGTCGCAAGCTGGGGGCGGCCGGGGGCTGGTGGCTCCCCCAGCGCTGCGGCTCCGCAGCCGAGCGGGCGGCAGCGAGAGCTCCGCTCCGTCCTTGGCGTTTGCAGAAGTTTGGCCGCGTCAGTGCGGGGGATTCCCTTCCTGGCCGTGCGGGGGAAGAGGCGGCGGGGCCGGGGGGGGGCTCCCCGCCTGCAGCCCGGAGCCGCCCGCAGCGCCCGTGCCGAGCCCAGGGAGCGCGCTGAGACGGGAAAAGAGCAAAAGCTCGGAGGAAGGCGATGGCTCTTGGTGGGGAGAAACGCTGTGCTGCCAGCCGGGGGCTCTCCCAGCTTCAGCTTGGGGCCAGGACCGGCTCCGGAGCGCAAGGAAGAGGAGGATTCCCCCCGGGAAGCTCTCTCGCCCTAACTGCAGCTCCAGGCAGCCCTAGCTGAAGATGATCATTGCACAGTTATCTTTTTCTTTTCTTTTCTTCTCTTTACCTTTTTTTTTTAAAAAAAAAAAAAAAAAAAAAAAAAAAAAACTATCTTGTCCCGGGGCTTGCATTTTATAATCAGCCTGCTTGGTGCACATAGCATGAAGCATAGCAGCACTGGTCGCACTTAACATTTGGCAGAAACATTTTTCCAGTTTAGAGTCTGCTTTTGTCTATCTGGACGGCTTACACTATTTACAGCAACTTCTGCCACACGGGCTGTCTTTCTATACTGCTGACAGCACCGGGCGCTTTGTGTGGGGCTTTTAAACACAAAACAGGATCGCAGACAAAGGGGCAAGTAGCAGTAAACTGGAAAAGGATCTAGGCAGAAACTCAGCCACTCAAGTGAGTGATAAATTTAGGGATTAACAATTTTGACTATTTTGATAACTTCTTATTCAGTGTTAGGCATAGCCTTTCATCAGCCTTACAACAAGAGGGAATCAAAAGGTGATGTCTTCTCCCCCCTCCCCCCCCCCCCATCCCCCCCGAATAAATAAAATGGAAAACTAGACCTCTCCAAGTTTTTAACATCATACAATGTAATAAATGGTGTTTGAGTGGAAGAAGTTTCTCAGTCTGACCTAAATCAAAATTCAAAGCAAAGACTGGCAGAAGTGGGGGGTTAGCTCATTAATTTGTGCAGTCATGAGTGAACATGGAAATAATCAGAAACAATTTGTCTCTGCTGAGGAGGGAGATGATAACAGCTTGGAAACCAGTCTTTAGAAAGTTTCATTCCAGAAAGGAAATGTAATGCATGAACGGAGATGCCTTTTCCAGTGAGGTGAGGAATCACAGGGAAGAAACTTAGACGGTAACTGATACCACAAAGACAAATGAATGAGCCTGCATTTAAAAACCGAGAGTCTTAGTGAGAAGGAAATTGACAAACAATGCTTGAGGTAGTTGTGGTAAAGGTGGTGATGGTGTCAATGGGCTGATGTGCAGAAAATGTCAGTCTGCTTGTAAAGGCTTAGTGGATATTGTTGCAGTGAATAGCAAAAAAAAAGTAATGGGAGAAGAAAACAGGAGGCAGCACTTTTAAAAAGGCCTCTTGAGCTATGTTTCCCAGAGACAGCAGTCAATAGTCTCAGTGCAGGGGCGTCCAAGGTATCTATCAGCCAGGAGAAAAGTTTCCACCTTTAGATGAAGCACAAGCATATATACTGAGAGCATATGCTTTCATCAAAAAGGTTTACTAGGGGGTGTCTCAGTGTGAGACAGACCTTTTCCCCTGCAAGTTCTGTCCACAGGGACTATAATAGGCTTGCAATGCTGCTCCGCAGCAGAAGGAGAGCTGTGTTTTTAATACTATCAGCTCTGCCTTGAAATTTGGATCAATATGCTAACAGGCCAAGGGAGAAATTCTCTTTGGGTTGCTACAGAGCAACAGATGATATCTGTGATCAGTATGAATGCTGTCTTGTGCACTCTTGTAAAAGATGTAGAATTTAACATAAAAGGTACTGAACTGAGCTAGAAGCAGTAACTCTGTTTTGGAGTTCTATGTACGTGTTGAATTAATTGCTGCTGTCAGAGGACCATTCTCAGCGGACCAGTGATTGTTCCAGCATGGAGCAGTAAAAAGCACAATCTGAGGGGGAAAAATGTAAAGGAATGCAAATGAAGATTGAAAATTCAAAGAATACACACCAGCTGGTACTCCAAAAACAAGAATGATCATTAGTTTGGCTAGTTCTCTAGGGACAGTGAAGGTAGAAAATAGAAGTTAAAACAAGGAAATGCAAAGGAAGTGGAGAAAGGAAATAGAGAACATCTGATACCACATACAAGCTATGAATTGTGGAAAATTACAATTTTCTCCTGACATCGTTATTTTCTTTAAATAAAATAAGCAGGACCAAGCACAACTCAAAGGAGGCATTCTGTGTGTCTTAGGAACAAACTAATGTATATCTAGCAACTGCATAATCATTACGTAGGTGGAGAACAAGATTTTAATGATACAGAAAAACCCACAATGGTGGTGGTGAAGTACTTTTCAAAATTTGGGGTTGGGGTGGTAGATGACTTCTGATATGAATGAATATTCTGTGTAGTATAACTAAGTAGCCTGTTTTGTTCATTTAAGATGGGGGGGGGGATAAAGTTTCATAAAAATTTGAGATTAAATGCAAGAGAACAGTAGGGAAATCACAGACAACAGGAAGGAAAATGACATTGAATCAATGTCCCAGATAACTCTTACCAGTTTAGTCTGGTATCAGTTGTAAGTTATTGGGGAAGTCTCCCCACTGATAAGTCTTAATAGGTAGTTTGATTATATTCTTTTGTTTTAGTAGAGGATGAGACTTGCCAGAGTAGCTTTCAGAATAACATTACTGTGGAAATGGACAGTACATGCAAAATAAATAATGGGAAGTAAAGCACCAAGAAGGAAATTACTTATCCCAGATGGAAACAAGCCTGTGAGTTCATGTGGTTCACTCAAGCAAGGTTATTAATCTGTGTTCTAGAATGGAGATAGTCCCAACAACAAGAGCCTGCAGCAAGAACTTCAAGGATTACATTCCCTTTTCTTTGGAACTCTGTGGCTGGGGAGTGCATTTATAAGGGATAAAGCACTCCAAGTAACTTTCAAGTACCAAAGTACTCCAAGATCCTTGCTTTCTTGAAAGTTTTTGCTTGTTTACTTTACAAAGCCAGCTGACTTACAAAATAGATGTTAAACAAGACTGACATAATTCTCATTTGAAAAAAAGTCTGTGTTTTGTCTTATGTTATCCTTATTAACATCTGATTTTTTTTCAGTTGAGGCTGGAGGCCTACAAAATTTTAGGAAAAAATATTCTTAAAAATCAAGTGCACACTGAATAAATCTAGGCTGTAAGTTAAGAGACTCCTAAAGCCCAAGTTCACTGATAGTTTGGGAACCACCCCACAAAAGAGGAACTGGAAGAAGAAATCTCCCTGGCTGGCATTTGATAGCCATGGAGTGGGTTATGAGTGTAGGGCTGGGAAGGCAAATGGTCCTTTCAGAGCTATTTTCCAATGAAGTATCTGCTCTTATTTTATTATAGAGACGGCAAACGTGGTTGCAGATAGTAAATAAAAACCTCCCATTCTTCAACTTCTCCATAGCAATAGATACATTTCTGACTTTATTCTGATTATGAAAGTCTCCTTATGACTCTTCAGCAAAGAATGAATTAATGGATTGAGACCTGGTTAAATGACAGACCTCAAAAATATTTACCAAGGGAAATCATGATTCAACAGCTGTGTTTGCAGAGGTATTCTGCAAGAGGCCCGATAGCATTAGATACTTTCAATAATCTAAAAAATATATTTAAAAGAAAAATCATTGCTGATTTACAGATGGGGCTTGTCAGTGCTAGGAGGACCAGTATAAATACCAATTAAGTCAGAGGGAAGTCTAAGCCAAGAGTGGTTGGGAAACACAAAGAGCAAATAATAGGCTTCAAGCCAGCTAGTAAAGCACAGCTCATGCAACTTTGGGCAGAAAGTTGGATATTCAAATACTGAATAGGCTTGGATTTCCTGGAAGTTTTGTTTGGGAGAAATCCGCAGAGGTATATGGGTATACTTATATATGTGTGTGTGTGTGACAGCCCTAACTCAGTTTATTTATGGTCTTGTATGCATGGCTGCATTGCATGGTAGAAGGAAAATGTTGTTCTCTATGCAAACTTATTGTGACCATGCAAACCTGTGTTTGCTTCTCCAATTATATTTACCAGAAACATGTAGGAAATGCTTAAGGAATTTCTGAAGGAGAAAGAATAAATTTCAGGCTGGACACCTGAAAAGGGAAAGGTTACAGGAGCTATAATTGATAGTTTTTGGACTTTCCTAAGTTGTTTAATTGGTTTAATATGGTGCAAAAATACCAAGCTTGGTCACATTCCTTCTTTTCCCAAGACCTCTTTGCACCTTTAGCACAGGTTGGTTTGAGAGCAACTAGCAAACCTGACTTTGCAGTTAATGCCCCCATTTTTACTAACCCAAATCTTCTTGTGCTCGTTGACTGTTTGCCATGAAGCTGGATCTGATTTGAAGTGGGTTGAGACAGGAGTCACGTTCTCAACTTGGAAATGATTTGTTTTAAGGGGTTAAGAAGTGGTTAAGGCAGAAGTGTTTAGACTGAACTTAGGGATGAGCTGGATGACGCTGAGATGACACTAGTTGGGGAGCCAGTCCACGAGGGATTGGTGTTGGTTGAGGCCAATCAAACTTAAATTGTAAAATTCTGGACTATGTTCACACTTCAGCTGATTTTGTGAAAGGCAAGTTAGATAAGAACATTTCTTAAGTTGTATTTTCATATGTTTTTGTCAGGTGGATGTGAGCACTGGCTTTCTCTCTCTGCTTGGTGGAAACTTTTCTCTTTCCTGAGCAAAGCTAAAGGTTTATGGCAGGCACTTCCAGTATGCTTGTGTGGGGAAGAGCAGAGCCCAAGGCTGCACTTCTGCTATCAGTGTAGTTTGACATAAGTCTATGCTGCTGAGATAGAAAAGGTACCTGTCCTTGTCTCTAGCCTTGATTTTTTTTTTTTCCTGAAATAACTCTCAGCTTCTCTGACTTGAATGCCAACGCCAGCCCAAGTGAGAGAGGAGGAGGCAAGGGTGAAAGTCACTTGGATCAAAGCTATTGTGAGGGCTCCACTGTAAGACCAGGCATGACACAAAAACAGCCCTGTGCTCTGAAACAGTGCTGCATTAGCAGTATAAATTAAGAAATGAGTTAAGGGAAAAAGTGTGAGACCAGATGGAAAGGAACAAAGTTGGCTAAGTGCATGCTGTGCAAATTCATCCGCTCATGTCCTCCTGTGCACTCACTCCCCCCATCCTTCCCCATGGGGCCCATCTCCCTGCTCTGCCATCCCTTTTTCCCTTGTGTCGATCTGGCTGTGAGCTGCTGCTCCCCTGTTCAAGGGTGAGAGGTGGTCACTACAGTCGGTGCTCAGCCAGCCCCAGCAAAGCTGCAAATGCCTTATCTTCTACCTGCTATAGCTTTTGTATGAATCCTTTTGGGCGTCTTCTCTTGGGAAGAGCTTCCAGAGAGCATCTGCAGAGCTGCTTTGCTGTCTGCCTTCACATTCCCCTTGTAATGTCAACATATTTTGTAGATAGTGAATAAGTCCGTGGTAGATGTGTGTCTAACAGCCTGCACTGTCCTGTGCTGCTTGTGACTTTCATCTAGCTGCATGCTACGTCTCTGCTGCCCCAACAAAATAACCTGCCTGAATGGTTCATGGGCTGAGACTTGCACCTTTGATCAAGCATTTATAATTTGTGCAAACAGAAGTTAATGGCTCTTAGCTCTGTTTGTTTTCTCCTTTTTTTTTCTGATCCTTCTGAGAGCCTCCTTCCTGCTTGTGCAGGGTGGTAAGTGCTGGATCCTCCTCAGGGAAGAGAGTGAAGAAGAAAATCAACCTGTTTTTGTAGAAGAATGAGAGTTGGCTGGTTTCACACTCTGCAGCTTCTCAGCTAGAGCTCAAATTGTAACTGGCCTCTGAGCTTTGCATGCTGCCTGGAAAAGGTGACTCAGCAGCTGAGGACATCGAAACCACTTCTGCCCCTCAGTTCACAGCATTTTCATGCTGTGCTCAAAGGGCTCCCAAGACAGCGGAGAGGCAGAAACTGCTGTTATGGCCGTTGTGGTTTCTGTACATTAACCAGCAGTGAAGCTGCAGCTGGGCTGGGGGTATCAGCAGCCTCTGCTCTCTCCTTCCTGGGCTTTGGCAAGAAGGGAAAGGCTCCTCCAAAATTGAGGGACAGGGAGAAATGTGAGCCTCTGCAGTGCAGTTGATGGATGAAGAAGTCCACAGTGCACATGGCAAAGCCCAGAGAGCAGGCACATGGTGGAAGCAAGGTCAGAGCTCCTGTATGGAGCATGGATTGGAAGTGGGAGCAAATAAGAAAGTGGGATTTGTTCCTTGGCTGGAAACCTTCCCTTCCTCTTATCTACTCTTTGCCCAGATTGCACTGGGTAGCTCTTTCCATGTTGGACATCTGCTCTTGGCCAAGATCAGCCCTGAACTGCTGGCTGCAGCAGCTGTGCAGGGATCACACTGGGGAGCTGCAATTGAGTTGAATGTGCCCAGTAGGTTGATCTCCAGCTGTTTAGTCTTGCTTTCCTGAAATAGGATAGGAAGCTTACTGGTTGTTAGTTTTGTCTGAGGCTGCAGTAAACATGAAACCAGCCTAAGCTGAAAAGAACTTTAATCTAGTAAAGCAAGCAATCAAGTTCTTATTTACAGAGTCGGAAATACTGGAAGTAGTGGAAGTCATAAGACAAAAAAAAAAGAAGTTCCAGCAGTGTTGTTTAGGACTACTTCTGTCATTAGAGAGAAGTAAGGCCTTATTTTGAAATGAATTAACAGTTTAAAGTAGAGCAAAGCATGTGGTTTAATGCCAGGAATTGGGTTAAGCTGTCTGCCCTGCCCATTGAGCAGGGCACTCAGTCCCCTGCTCCTTTCCCACACTGTTCTGTGATGCCGTTAGCACACGTGTGGCTGTGTCAGCCTCACCAGAGAACGTGGCCTGTCTGAAGGGTAGCTTGGTAGAAAACTTAAAAAGAGTCTGTACTTGTACACGTGGAAGCTATAACACTGGCAGAAGACAGGCAAGATAGTCTTTTTTGTGGCAGAGCACACGGGTGAGTTAAGACAATTGTGAAACTAAGCCTTTGTACTTCATCATAAAAATAGGGTTTTTTACAACAGAACCTGGCCCCATGCTATGAACTCCTTGTTAAAGGCAGTAATTTTACAGTTGCTTTTTAGGTTACAAAGCGTGTCTCTGCTTCAGAGACTAGTAATTTCTCTCCCAATTTAAGGACCATTTTGTGTTGTGGCCACTTGGTGGCTGTGAGATTGCAAACTGGATCCCATCAGCCTTGCTGGGAATAGATATCTTCTGTAAGTAGTGATTTTGGAGAACCTTTTGACCCATTTACCTCTCAGGAAACTGCAGCCATGAATGTACATTTTAATATGCTGCAAACCGCATCACAGGAACTTCTGTTGTGGATATAGCAGCTAGTCTTTAGGTTTAATAGCATTTCATAGAGATTACATATATAACACAGCAGGACTGCTGTTAGGTAGTCCATAACTCCTTTATGAAGCAGTAAATAACTCTTTCACTCTCCTGGCTTCTCCTGCCTCCATCCCTGAAGCCAGACTGGGGAGGAGACCAAAGGAATGCATTCTTTCCAACTATGGGGCTCTGCTGCCTCTGTTTCTCTTCATCATGTTTCTTCTAACCTAAATGACATCTTTCCTTTTCCCACACTTGTATGTAGCTCTGCTGGAATGTTAAATTTTGTAGCATGAGTCATTTGTGTGTACTTTACTAGGCCAATAATCCCCAAGTTGCTATTAGTGTGGTAGAAAACAAGAGAGAACACACCAAAACAGTGGAAGACGAGTTCAAGAGTAGGTGTAGATGAAGTGTGTGTTGCTCCTGCTTTATACCCTGGGAACTCTGCCTGGGTGGGAAGGAGTGTGCTGTGAGAGCTTCCCTGGCAAGTGGATGGAGGTGGTTGGAGGACAGAGCATCAGGGTGGCTTTCTGCTGCTCTACTGTGCTTTTTCCCCATCTGGACAAATGGGACAAATAGTGCTGTGATACATGCATGGAAAGCACTGAGACAAATTCAAATATTATAGCTTGGTATTAGGAAAAGACTGATGTACAGCGTACAGAAAAGCCAAGTATGATGGTTGGCTCCAGCATTATCTGTTTGGTGTTAGCTCCCCTGATGTTCTGAGCAGGCAGGACTGCTGAAAGCTGGAGTCATCTGTGAAAGCCACAGAGTCAAGGTGAGCCTGGGAGCAGTGGAAAGCAATGAGACAGCCCTGGCCTTGAGTGGCGTCCGTCTGCTGAGAGAAGGCTGTGACATGAGCATGGGAAAATGTCTGCGCACAAAGGCCTCCTTGTGCGTCCTGCGGTCCTGCTGTGGGATAACTGCAGCTATCCTGGCTGGCCAGGAGCTTTCTGGGGGAAGCTGATGTTTGTGCCAGCCCTGCCGTGTTAGCCCAGTGACAGAACACTACCAGCTCTGGGCTATATTGGTGGCAGTGGTCTCACCCCATGCCATCACAGGGAGATGCTCTGGCTCTAACGTTGCCAATGAGATCTCGGGTGTAGAGTGTTTTAAAATCCCTCGTGAGGAGTCTGGCTGTGACACTCAGGGACAGGCTGCATTGTTTCTGCTGGATTTAGGCATCTAATTTCCAACTGATTTCTCAGGCTGCTTGTGCCCTGGTGCTGCCCTGGGCATTCTGTGCTGGAGTACAGAGCTGTGTGCAGGAGCACGGCCTGGACCCACCACCTGAAAATCTGCCTCCTTTGCTGTTGTGCTGTTATAGGGGTCACCTCTAACCTAGCCAAGACAAGCAGACCTTTTTGCTGCCACAGTGAAGGTCTGGGAAGCACAGATCCAGGCACACTATGCAGAAACAGGCATGCAGGTGAAGCAGGAGGAATATTAACTGTTCTGAATGAAGCATGAACAAAAGTGTATATAACAGGACTGGATGAAGCAACAGAGCAAGGGCTCAAAGCATGGTCTGTGCTGATAACCGAGGATGTGACTGAGTGCAGTAAAGCTGGATAAACATTGACAAAGGTGGTGCTTGTGACAAGCCCTGCATCCTGCACCCTGATAAGGGGTGGTCCATCAGAAGGAGCCCTGCATGCTGATAAAGCCCCCATGCAGATGACTCCTTGAGACAAAAGCTGTGTTCCTATAACAAGATGATAGTGAGGTTGCAGCACGTCCCCTATGCACCACCTCCTGCTGGTGCAGCAGGAAGGCAGGCTGTAGGCATAAAGAAACCCACAATGAGGAACCAGGAAGCCTAGCTGGGGCAACCAGCTATCATGGGGTACTCAGGAGCTGAAGTAAGGTTTCAAGGCATTGTGTTAGGTCCTGAAGATGGCAAAAGACCTGCACAAAGAGAGGCGTAGGTGCCACTGAGAAGGAACCCAAGCGATGCAGTGAGGACACTTGGCATCTGGCACCCCCGGTCCCACGTCAAGTGGGATCCTGCCAGACCTGGACACGTGAGTACTGTGGGAATGAGTGTGGAGGAGGGAGGGAGTGCAGCTGAAATGTTTTTTTGCAAAACATGCATCATCTTTCTGTTCCGTAAGATCTTGCGCTGTTGTTATGTTATCATAGCCGTACCATAGCTATGCTAAAAATTATTCCGTTCTTAAATGAGAAAAAGATGTGAAACCTTAGACTGTTTATAGCTGGTTTATAATGTCACTTTGGGTAAATACAGCAGAGTTGTAAAAGTTTGTTTTGACATGATTAGTGGTACAAAAATGTAATTACACCAAAATTGAGCTTTGACCTCAAAAAAATAAAAATGACTATTGAAAACTATTTGGCAAAAATATTGGACGAAACAGGAGGGCAAGGAAAGATGTTAGATCCTTTCAGTAATAGAGCAAAACTGAAACTTCACACCAGCTTTTTGCCTTCACCATTCCCACATGAACCAAGTTGTTTTCCAGGGTGTCTGTACGAAGGGTGAGCAGGTCATGGCCCAGGAGACCCACTGCTGAGAGTTATCTGAATGGGTGGTGTGGGGAGCTCAGCCAAGCAGTTCCCAAATGTTGTCAAAGCTAGGACTCCACATCTGCTCTGAGCAGCCCCACAGACATCCCTGTGCAGAGCTGCTGTACAACTCCCATTTCTCCTTCAGCCTGTTACCCTGTAGTTGCACATTTCACATCTCCTTAAGTAAGCCCACATCCCTTTGGAACGAAACTCTGTTTCTCATTAATGTTGTCTGAGCATCTGAAGTTTGAATTGTTTTTCTCATGTTTGTCTTCTCCACTTTGTATTATTTCTTGTGTAGGATGGTTTCCTTAGATACGATGGATATTATTTATCTATGCTCCCTGGCTGTGCAGTTCCTCCCAGTGCGATTTACCATTTTTATTTGAGGCCTTTGTTTCTTCATCCATATCAATTATGGTTTTAATGCTGTTGTACCATATCTTGTCATCTTGATATGTTGCCTTCTGCTCTTAAATGCCATTCAGTTTGCACAACAGAACCCTTATCCCAACCACTTTAATTTTTAAAAATGATACACTGCATATCTATTTTAGGGAATTTATACTTCTAATTGCTGGAAACTTCAGCTCAGCTTTTCTCTGCTATGGGTAAATCTTAAACATAACAGTGTTTTGTTATTCTTTGTTCTCCTTCCCACTTGAGAAATGTTATCAAGGGAAAAAGTCTGGTAAAATGTTCAGGACTATTTGAAAGCTCAACCAGCACTGGATAGTATTTTTTGAGACAGCTCTCATATGAATTTTCCCTCTCTGTCTTGTTTCTACTTTGTTCCAGAGGAAAGTGTACGTCCTGGATTGCAGAGGTAGAAGTAGATGTGAGTCACTATTTGGTATTTAGTGGTGAGAAAGTTGACCACTATCAGTCTTCCCAAATAGCAGCAGAAGCCAAGAAAAATCTGTTCACAGCATAAGTTAGAGCTTTCTTCTTCAGGGCGCTTCTGTCCTTATCTGGCTATTTACTGCGCAAGCAGGGCTGTTCTGCTGATTCAGCATCACAAGGAGCGGTGCCAGGGCAGCTCCAGGCCACACTTAAGGAATTACAAAGGAGACCATTAGAGTCACAAGTTTTCTCCTTAGATGATTTATAAACGGATTTGTTTTCTTTCTTGCTCCTTTGTCCCAGAGCTGTTAATAAATAGCCTTTTAAACGTCCTGGAGGAGATGCAAGGAAAGAAACCCCTGCTCAGGCCTCTTTTGCGCACACTGGAGACAAGTGCTGCAGCTCCAGGGGACCTCCAGTCTGGAGGGAGAGCCCTGCTCAGATGGGCTGGGGCAGGGAAGGAGCAGACCTCTGGCTGTTTTTGTGGGGGCCCAGCTGTGCTGGCTATTCCTGCTACACAGAGGCTCTTAATGGAGCCAGCTGGTGGCTTTTTTCCATACTGGAACTCCATCCCCTTTGCTGCTGTGAGTGTGTCTCAGGCTCTTCAGCTGAAGTAACCTCTGTTTTGTTGACTTTTGATAGTGTTAGCTTTTGATTATTGATGTCTCTGTCCTGGTAGGCACCTCTGGTCAAAGAGGCCAGAGCATGGAGTAGAGAACTGGAGGCAATGTTACTGAAAAGCTCGAGGACTTTCCTTCTTGCACCGCCTTCCTGCTCTTGCTTCTCTGGGGGGGATGTGGTGAGAAGTTGGAGCTGCACCTTCTGTTTGTGGGCCAGTCTTGGTACGGTCTGTGCCGAGGTCACCCAGAGCAGATCATCATGGTTTAACACCTCCGTAGCAGCCACTGGCATGCTGCGTGCAGACAGGGCAGCTGGGGCACCTCTCACAACAGCCCCCTGTCCTTGTCACCACTGTGTACCCACACTGCCTTATACAGAGCATTTTGCATTTGTATTTTGAACTGTTTGAGACAAGAATGTTGAAAAAAAAAAATGAAGTGAGGAAGACGTGGTTCATACTGTGGTGTGATTATAAATTAGTTTATTTTCCTAAGCCTGAATCTCCCAGGGATTCACAGTATCTCCCTGAAATAAGTAATCTGAACTTTGGAAACTGATGAGTTCCTGTCCCAAACCATTCATCCAGCAAAACTTATTTGCTGTTTTGTTCCACAAGGCCCTAGCCTTTGCAAAGTGCAAGGCTTCCAACCACAAAACTTTAGATTTGTATTTATCTTCTACTGTTTTCTCAATCTGCTTTTTATTACCTTTGCAACCTCAAAGGATAAGTTCTTCCTCTTCCACTCGGACATCTTGCTGAGGTCCATGCCCCACTACAGGCTTTTTTCCCTTGTTCTTCCCATTGGTTGTCCTTAAAAATACCACAGGGTAATTTGTTTCCTGCTATTTGAAATGGAAATAGTAGCAGCATGAGGAACAGAGCGTGATATTCATGCCAAATATCATGAGCTGAATTCTCCCCATGGTTTGTGGGAATCCTAGTTATTAAAGCTGACCTCTGAGAAAATCAGTATATTTTTCCACAAAGCCTAGACAGTGGAGGCATTCCTCAGCGGGAGATGGAAACTATCCCAGCTGTTCCCAGTGTTGTGCTCTGCAATGAGGAAAGGAGATAGCAGTGCTGACAGCTGGAGGTAAGTGGGAGAAGCTGAAATTGTTTAAGTAGAGATTAATCTCTTTCATGCTTGTGGTCTTAACCTTTACTTATTGAAGGGATGCAGTGAGGCTGCTGCCCTGCCTTGATAGCAAGGCACCTCACACTTCATCTGCTAGAAATAGTTGCAAAGGAAAGGCCACTACAGTTTTTGGGTACTATGCAAGTTAGCACATAAAAAACTCACTCATAAAGTGAGTTTTTATGATAAAGGGGCTTTGCCAGCAGCTCTTCTGGAGCACTGTTCGTGCTTCTGCAGTCTCAAATGGTTTTTGGTCCCGAATGGGAAGTGAAACTGCAGGACAAAAGCTGGTTGCTTTGCTGTGCAGAAACGCTCGGGAAGCTCTGGTTTTCCACGTGCCTGTTTGCATGAGGCGCTCTGGGTAGCTGTGTTTTTGTTGTGGAAGCTGGGGAAGTAAGCCCCTGAAAAGCCGTAGTGGTGCTTGATGTGCAGGGCAATCCCAGGAATCCGTGATTCAGAGGAAAAATGTCCCTGAGATGCGGCGAGTGTCTTGCAGCCTCAGCCCCTTTGAGACGGGAGCAGCTGCCAGTGGAGAGGGTAAGCAGGGAAACTGGTGGCTTTTAGGAGGGCATATTTTGACACTGGGGAATGCACAGAGCAGCATGCTGTGGGTGGTGAGGGATTTGGATGTGTTTTCTTTGTGGTCGTTTCCCTGCCAGAGCCTCCTGTTAGGAGGTAGCAGTATTTACAGTGCTCAAATTTTTATTTTCCAGGAAATTTCTGAACTTTCTGGCCCAATGTGGTTATCTGGGGGGTGCGAAATGGTTCTCCTTAAGGCTGTTTCCTTTGTTTTGTCATGGCAACTTCTGCATCCTCCTGGTGCAGGGAGGCTGATGGGCCTGGGGAAGGGTGGGCTGCGCTGCATAGGTGTTGCAACTCGCATGTCACTGATCTTCCTATTCAAGTCTCCCTATTAAAGCAGTTGCCCTGCTGCCTTTACCAGCAGCAACAACAGGTAAATGGTTGCAAGCAATAGATCTGCGGGGCTGAGCTGGGAACCAACATCCAACGCCAAGTGGGTGAAGGTTAGTGCCCATTATCAGCCAGGATGCCAGAGAGGGGCAATGACTGCCTCTGTGCATGAAAAGCTGGTGTGATGGCAGATGTCTGTCAATGACACGGTAATTCCTCAAAACCGAGGGTGATAATCCTGTAACCTGCAATGCATTGCTTCCCATGCAAGGGAAATGTATACAGGCCCTGTCTTGATAGAGAAAGAAATATTGCTTTGAGAGTTAAGAATTATTATGCAAGTAATAGACATCTATTCTATATTAACAAATAATGCCTAGTAGCTCTTTAAAGAAGTGGTTTCCCAAATTTAAAATACTTGAGCTGAATCAGCTGAGGATTTAAAATAATCAAATAGGAATGCAAGTCAGAAGCAGCCTATCAACTTACTCTGTTCCCCAAAAGCCTTAATCTAAGAGTTGAAAGTTATGCTAATTTAAACAAAAAATCCCTGAGAAATATGCATGTTTAGAGGGAAATAAAAAAGGAAGCTGACTGCAATTAATGCAAATTCAAACTTAGATTTAGAAGATGGTCTAAAGAAGCATAAGGAAAAAATTATAGCCAGAGAGTTGAGAACAGCAAAGAAGAATTGAAAGATGTTGAGCACAAAAGGAAGCCTAACGGGAACACCAGCCCACAGCAAGTCAGCATATTGGAACTATCGATAATAAGAAAACTGAAAGGTGTCAGTGTTTCATGCTGCTTTTTTCCCTGAAAGAAAAATGGATGTCTTCGCATAGTGTGATAGCCAAGGACATTCAAGCAATAACTTGGGTGATAAGTTTTGGAGGGCAGGGTAAAAAAGCCATCTTGAATTCACTAGGTATTTTCTGATGAAACTTCAAGCTTTGTGGTTAATAATAATTTTTCTTCAGTTAAATTATAGCTTTGATGGGCTGGTAACACAAATTAATGCCAGAAGTTGTCTGGTACGAGACGGATGTAACTGCTAACAGTTATTTCTTCTGATTTGAAAGCCTCTTTGATGTGTGAATCCTAAAGAAAAGAGCATAAGCAGGGTCCAGATTTAGAAGCCTAGTAAACATTGCATAAATGTGAAAATTAATTGTCAAAAGGTCACTGTGTCAGCCCTATCCTACCACTTGTTGGTTGTATTTGAGAATATTGAGTATCTCTGTCTGACTGCCAGGACGTAAGCCAGCAGGATATCTTCCCATAGAGGGACGATTTAATGAGCGGGGGGCACGGGAGCTGTGATGTGGCTGGGGAGGCGAGCAGGGCTGGGAAGCCACATGCACCAGATATGGGAAGGTCTCCGGCCAGGGATGGAATGGGTTTGTTGGCTCCTATCCATAACACCCCGATGTGGCTCCCCTGGCTCACAGCCACGCCGCAGTTCCAGAGCACGCAGGGGATGTGGGAGTGCCCCCGGCACTGAGCCCCCATGCCCCTTCCGGATGCGCGGGCGGCTGCGGGCAGGGAGAGAAGGGCCCTGTGTGCTGCCTGCTCCTTTGTTTCGCTCTCGTGCTGCCGCTGCTCAGCTCTTGCAGCCTCCAGCACTCCCCAGCTCTCCAGAATTGCAGTGTGCTGCTTTTTTTTCTTTTTTTCCTGGAAAACAGGGCTACTCCAGGGCATCCTGTGCAGTTTCCCAGGGTCATGCCCCAGTTGGGACTTGAAAAGCAGCAGGAGGATGAGGCGCTCCCATCTGGAGCAGTGCTGTACATGTGGGTGGCAGGGTGGTTGTCGTGGCTGATTTAGGTCTGGATGTTACCTAGAGCCTTACTGGGGGAGGAGATGAGACTTACTCGAGCAGATGCAACTATATCCCATGAGGATAGCATCCCCACTGCATTGTCCCTTCCTAATGGCATGGCTTTTGATTGCGTCACCCTGCTTTTGCTAATCCTCAAGGAAACAGATCTGGGAGAAAAGTCCAGAATCCACTCCTGACTCAAGGCAGGGTCAGCTATAACAGCACTGAAAGATGTTGACCCAGCAAGCTCATTAGCCACCTTCCCTACAATTTATTCATACTCACCATCAGAATTAGCTTCCTGATGTCTAGCTTAAGCTTTGCTAAAATCCTTTTTCTTTTGCTTTTTATTTGTCTGAAGACAGTTAACGTCTCCCTTGCTCTTCTCTTTCTATTCTAAACAACCCAATTCCTTCAATCTTTCCTCATAGGTCAAGTTTTTAGGCCTCTGATCTACCTATTTTGTTTTCTCCTGGAGTTTCTCCAAGTGGTCTATGTCTTTCTTGAAAGGCAGTGTCCAAAATTGGGCATAGAACATCATACGAGGCTTTACCCCTGTTAAACGAAGGGAAGGATTTCTACAAACTGCTATAGCTGCAAGAATGTTCTTTCTGGATGTGCGCCTTAACCAGTTGTTCATCATGCTGTCTTTGTGTGATGCCTATTCTCTAAACGTTATATTTACTCTTGTCCTTGCTAAAGTGAGTTGGATGGCTTCCCCAGGCGTGTTCTCTGTTTACCAAATTTATTCTGAATTCCAGTCCTATTCGTCAGTGTGCTTTTACTCCCAACTTGGTACTATCACAAATGCAATAGGCACGTTCTTTCTTCCATCTCCCAGCTCACTAACACACACACGGGCACATGGCAAAAACTAATTAAAGTTCTTTGTCTGGTTGCATAACCTAGATCTGTACAAGCCTGGTTGTTTTTGAGATCGGTAGGTAGGGCTGTACAATTTCAAAGCATCAAGTGCCTCTGAAAAACACCATTAAAAAAAAAAAAAAAAAAAAGCTATGTTGTTTGTTTAATCAGTTCACTAGGATTTTGGTGTTTGTATGTCAGCATTTATAAGTACTTCATCTGGAAAACTATAATACGGTAAATATGTATTTAAAATTGTACATAGCACCACAATGAGGGCCAGCTCTCACACCAGTATTAAAGCCAACATCTTTGCCATATGAATAATTAAAACTTAGAACAGAGCTCCCCATACTATTCCAAGTAACGTCTGTAAAAGTGGTGTAAATCCTGGTCTGGAGCTTGAATTGTAATTTCAACATGTTCAGTGCCTTGCCTGGTATTTTGAAAGAAATGCTTCCAAACCAAAGCAATTGCATACAATACTGTATATGGGATTGTGTCTATATGCTAAGACAAAACCGAGACTCTTGCCAGTCTAAGAAAAGGCATTCATGAAACATGTGGTTCACATTATTTTGCAGCAAAATATTCCTCAAACCCTGATGTGAGCTCAGCAGCCTCACCGTGTGTGCAATTCAGCCTGACAAATGCTCATTTTCCCTCGGCAGAAGGATAACGTATGTACCCCATATGCACCTTGGCAGAACAGCAGCACTGCCTGCTCCCATCCCCTTTCCCTGCCATCACTGCAGGCAGAACTTCAGAGATGCGAGTTCTCACAGTTTATAAACGGGCAGGCTGCGTTGCCAAAGCCCCTGTCTGCAGGGCTGTCTGGTGGACTGGGTGATGTTCCTCTGCAAGTGACTGACCTGAGGGATGCTCCTTGTGCCCAAGCTGCCCACCTTTTGCCACCAAGCCTGTCACTGGCTCTGCGTGTGTTCAGACTGCTGTGGGATTCAGGCGCACTTCAGCCATGGGCTCCTGTGCCTTCTGGCTGCAGCTGGCAGTCAGGCAAGCACATCGTTGCTCCTCGCTTTAAAAATACGGTGAATCATTCATTTCAGCCTGTTCTGTTCCCAATTTGTCAGTCAAGTCTGCCTGTTTCCCTTTGACAGGTTCTCAGCACTGAGCTGTGTTTGTGATATGTTTGGGTTCAGGAACTCCACAGGCTGTGCTCCTGTTATGGGCGATGGGACTGCACGAGCACCCAGCAGCTCTCCCCCAAAGACTGGACGTGTGCTTAGGAAACTGGTCACTGGAGAGACTCCCAACAGGCTGCAGCAGCAACGTGGGTGATCAGCAGCAGAGGCAGCTGCCGGCTGATGGGCAGGATTCAGTGTGACGCTGTCTCAGTCTGTCGTCACTGCAAGCCCCGTGGGCGGCAGGCAGCGTGCCTTGGAACTCCCTTTCCTTGCAGCAAGAAGAATAGCTAATTCAACTAAATGTGGTTAAACGTGGGTTTGCTGGGGTGGCATAGTAGAGGTGTTGGGATGTCTCATCGCTGGCTGTGATGGCAGGTGATTTTGTGTCTGAAGTGGGGATACCTAGCATAGGTGTGGGGTCCCCACCTTGTTTCAGTTAGGCGGGGACTGCAGTGTCTGGTGTAACTGGTATGTTACTGCACAAGGCTGATCTCTCTGCAGATCTGGTCAGGGATGCTTGAGAAAAATAAATAATTCTATATGTGGAGAAGGGCTGCTGGGCTCTTTGGGTAGATGGAGAAGGTGAGAAGGGCACAGTCCAGAGGGGACGATTATAAATTGGTTAAGAGAAAATTCAGGAGGAGTGAGAGTTGCTGAAGTTTTGAGGCAGAGGTGGACCAAAGACAGAGGGATTAAAATGGCAATAAATAAAATGAGGCTGAAAATAAGATTGTTTCTGGCCATGCAAATGTGTGCTGAGAGCATAAGGTGATTGTGAGGAGCCATCACGTGTCAGTGGGGCACTTGTGTGGCGGAAGGGTTATGACCTTACCTTACAGCCTCTTATGGTCCCTTCTGTAACAGGCTGAGCGTGAGCATCCAAAGGAAAGAGCAAACACCAACTTCAGCCTTACCTCTGTTTATTGCACCTCTGCAAGCAGTTGGCTGCCTGATTTCTTGTAGCGTTTGTGGCTAAGTTGTGTTTGGTGAGAAGGGAGCAGGAAGATGGGCAGCCCTGGCCATGCGTGACATCTGACTCGCAGGGCTGCCAGTGACAGCGGGATTTTGGCTGGAGGAACAGTTTCCTATTTGTCTTGAGGCTCTGGGAGATTATGGGGACGATCCTGCTCACTTGCTGTCGCACAAAGCTGCCTCCCACACTTGTGCAGGCCTTCCTGGGCTCTTCACCAAGAGCAACAGGGTTTCTGCAGCAAAACGGCTGTCAGCTGAAATGCCTGCCAGCATCACTCTCCGTTGATAGCTAACTCAGGGACAAAAAAGGTACCTGTTTATGTTCTGAGCCCCACAACAATCACTTGGTGGAGCCGGTGGTAGCCCCTACAACAACAACAACAACAACAAAAAAAGAGAGAGAGAGAGAGACCAAAATTAGAAACAGACAGAGATGCCAGAGCAGCTGGGCTGTGCTCCAACATCTGGAGAGTGCTTCATGCCTGCCCAGCCCGACAGGGCTGCAGCACCAGGCAGTGCTGAGCTTTGGGGTGGGGAAGAAGAAAAGCAGCGTAGCTTTTATGCCTGCTTATGGCCTTACATGATTTTTTATCATAGTTTACAGTGGGAGTACGATGGGAGAAAGCAGAGAAATGTGTCTCTGGTTTCTGGCTGGGCACAGAGGCAGGAGTTTGTGCCTGCTCACTCTTTGGCTAAGGAAAACTGCTGGTGAAGACGTGCTGGGGTCTGGCAGCTGCAGAGGTGCTGGAGGGTGAAGGGCTGCCTTGCTCGGTGTTTGCACAGCGTACAGCAGCAGGGACACAGTGCAAAAGAGCTGGGGAGGCTGGGGAATGAGGCAATTCTCTAGGCATTTGAAGAACCTGCAGTTATGTCTAGAGATGATGGTGGAAACCAGTTGTGTAGGAAAGGGAACTTGTGCAAATACTTCACCTTTCTGAGCAAACTGCAGATGCTTTATTTCAATTGCATTGAATTCTTTATCTGGACGTGCAATGTTTAAAACAAAACAAAAAATCAAGCACTCCATCTATATGCTTTTAAAGTGATGTTTGGCAGGTTATTGTTTTGGTAGATTATCCTCTGTGTTAAGCTTATCATTTGTACTTTTTCATGTACAAAATGTTTCAACAAAGTGTTGTTTGGTAGCGTAAGAGGTCATGCAGATGGATGCCTTGATATGGGATACAATGATGAAATCACTGTCTACAACGCCCAGAGCCCTGACAAGGACTCGTGATGCTGAGTTAGAATTCAAGAGGCGAAAGTCATGTTCAGAGCTAAGGAAATAATATGCCTTGGAAAAGAAATGACTAATCTGAGGTTGCAGGTGGGATGCAGAAAATTATGTCTCTGCCTACAGGCAAGGGATTTCTCTAGCTGCTTACTGAAAAGGCCAATTTTGGTAGGAAAATTATTCCTACTTTGTTGCTAATACCACTACTTCCAGAGTGCTGCTGCTAAAAAGATACAACAGACAACAGTACCCATCACAAGAGGAAATGTGAAAATCTTCCAACTGGTGCAAAGGCACCCATTCTTCAACCCTAGGACTGTAATCACCAAACAAAGCCATTAGTGGCTGCTTCTAGACAAGATCTCAGAATAAGGGTGGCAACAATTACATGGATTTGCCATGCAGCTGTCAGCAACAGTTTCCGTTTTCAGCCATACTATGCAGCTAATTATACATTCTATCATCTGCTTTTATTCATTTTTTAGTGTTAAAAATCTTTCTGTTCAATGGACATGCTCAGTACATTCATAACCTGAGCCAACTGTCTCCATCAAGAAGAAATGTCTCCCAGCTGTCACACATTGCTGTTTCTAATCAAGTCAAGCCATGAGTTCTGGGGCCCTTTGGAATAAAGCTGTGTAAAATGCGTTCTTCCCTCCTACTGTCTGGTATGTGCACTAGACTGTTTTTTTAAGCTACATTCTTGGAGATATTGGCAAGCATGCTGTGCCTCTCTAACAGGCACTCTTAAAATGTGAGCATAACAAGCTTCCAAATTTCAGTTAGCCTCGGCAGATTCACATGTGAGTGTGATTTGGGAACACAAAACTTCAGGTTAGCATCAGGTTTCCTATGGGGAAAGCCTGTGGGGAGATTTTCAAAACAAGTTCTCTTGGCACTTTTAAGTTCCATTTTCTTTAGATATATGGGGAGAAATGATGAGTCTACAGATGCAGAGATTCCTAGAGCTCCCCTGCATCTTTTTCAGAAGTTATCCCAAGTGAACTGATCCTAGGATGTGGGATCATTTGTAGGACTGGGTAACACTTTGCATAGTTCTGGCATCTGGGGCTAACATTTGTGTGAAACTGAGTAGTTAGAAGATGATCTTGTTAGGAGCTTGAATCCTTTTCATATTTGCCTCAAGGGCTGGGGAATGAATGACCTCTGGGACTCAAGTTCTGGTGTGCAGATGCAGAGCAAGCACAGTTACTTTATTTTCTTGGAGTGTGAAGGTAGTTGACATGGTTGCTTGCACAGGGGTATGGTCACCCTGGATGACCTGGAATGGACTTCTGTACATCTCCTAGAGCATTTGTATATGAGGAGAAGAGAAATTAGCAGCCATGTGTGCAGTAAGACAATTAAGCACTTTTGAATATGAAATTTCAGTGTGGATAGAAAAGGATTTCGTGTTACGATGGGAACAGGTATTAGAGTGCCAAAGCTATTTGTTAGTTGTAACTGTTGAATTTATGGCTAGGTTATATATTTGGAAAATACTTTTCTTAGTACTCTGTCTGGTATTGTTTAATAGAATACAATCCACAACACAAAGCTCTAAAGTGACTGAGCCTAAGCTGTAAAGTGAAATTTCCATTGTGGGATATGTGAAGGAGAAGCCAAAACAGGAAAATGCAGTAGACAGCATTATGCTAGCCACTAACAAATGCAGATATGTTAAAGCTGAAGGCTCAAATGCCATATCAGTTGGTGGAAATAATTCAGAACCATAAGTAGCTTTTTTAGAAAATGTATGTACCCACGTATTTTAAGCCACAAAATATAAATTTGCTGGATAGGTCATAACAGTTGTATTGGTAACAATTAAGAGATCAATCTACCACAAGTTCTGCAAAATGTGTGATTTTTTTTTTTTAACTGTGTTATGCCAGTTGTGCAAATACAGGCTATTCACCATCACTGTTTTTTTGAGGAATGGCATTAAAAGTCTCTGTAGGTTCCTTAAATACGCTATGGAGTGCAGATATTTTCCATATATCATTGCCAAGGTGCAGGACAGTGCTGCTTAAACTGTGACTGCCACATACCAAAATGTTAGTGTTAGACTTCCTAAATGCATTACCAGTGACAAGGATGCTGTAAACTCTCATCAACATTGTGAAAAGCACAACGAAGCATGGCATATACTATGACAAAGTATAGCAGGGGTTAAAGCTTTTGGCTCCACAAGTTTGTTTATATATTAGCAGTCTGATGTTGTTTCAGCTTCTCTGAGATTATTGAACCAAATGCAGAGCTACAGAACAAGCACGTGTTTGTCCAATGCAGATGCGTTTTGTATATAATTGCTCAGCCACCTGTGGATATCTCAAGGACAGGTTAGCCATAAGGACATCTTGAACTTCTCCTTCATCCTCACTTGGCCCATGGAGATGCATCGCAGCCTGTGAGAGCACATCTGCAGGACACCAGGGTCAGGCTCTGCATCGAAGAAATCCCACGTGAGGACACAAAAGGAGATAGGAGCAGGAATGGGCAAAGGCAGATGCTTCAGAGCAGAAAGGGACTGCAGGAACATGTCTGAAGATTTTTGGGGTAAGCTAAGATGGGCCACTGGGTTACTAACATGTTTTTTCTGCTCTAGTCACAGGTACCAAACCAAAGATGTCCTGGACAAGAAAGATTCTACTCGTCCTGGGATTCCTCTCTACTTTGGCTGCAATTGCTTTAATTACTGTAGCAGTGACCCAAAACCAGCCACTTCCGAAGAATACTAAGGTATTATGAGCTGGAGCTTTTATAGGAAAACAAGCTAAGTGGGGTTTTAGGTGCTTGGGCTCTGGGACATGTTGCTGTCCTTGCTGGGTCTGTCTAATCTCTCCTTCTGGCTCCATGCACCTCAAGAACCTCCTAGTACAATGTCCTGGTAGGAAACGATGTGACTTCACAGGGGATCATCTCCTAAGCGATCAAACCCAGTTTTGCTGCTTGTCTGCTCTCATTCCCTTTGATGGCAGCTTTGAACTGAAGTGCTGCTGAGAAGAGCAATGACGTGGCATGTGGCACAGTTGCCAGATTCACAGTTCATTATTTCTGATCCCCTGTGCATGAAGACCAGCACGTGCTGCGTCCAACCCTGGCTCAGATATGATGACAGGATCTGTTCTGTCTGCAGTATGGGATCGTGCTGGATGCAGGGTCATCCCACACTAACCTGTACGTGTACGAGTGGCCAGCCGAGAAGGAGAACGACACCGGGGTGGTGCAGCAGGTGGAGGTGTGTAAAGTCGAAGGTAAGAAGAGGAAAGGAAGCAGTGAAAGGGACATGGGCTGAAGAAGAGATGGAGTAGCCAAAGGGTGGGGGAGAAGAAATTTGGAGGAAGGGGCCAACAGTGATTGTTATCTGTTACATATGGGCTCTAATGTATATCCCCCTGCTTCCTGCTGAAAACTGCATGTGCCTGACCTTACTGAGGGGAAAGTTGGATCCATTTTCCTTTTGTTTGGGGATGTACAGAATTAAATGCTTTTTGGAAAGAGCTGCATCCAGGAATGTACTTAATAACAAAATTTAATTTCTGCATGCATCTCTGCTGAAGTGGTGCTAAACATCAGCAAGAGGGGAGGGCAGGATTTTACCTCATTTTAAAGGCTTCTGCAGAAGCTGGGCTCACGTGGCAAAGTTGCTCAACTTATGCATGTCATTGTTTACTTTTTATAATATTGAGTTGCTGTGTAAATAGCAATTTTATGATTTAGGAAGGCATTAAAGAAAGCCCAAAGGATACATGTAATGAGGAACAGAGGAGAGGTGGTGTCAGCCTGCCCTGGGCCGTTTCGCCCTGACCACAGCACTGGGGAGCGCCCTGCTGTCACCAGACTGCAAGAGCTGCTGCAGCATGCATACAACGTGCAAACAAATCACATTTTCCCCTGGAAGGCCCAGTGTAGCGAAGGGTCAGGCATTTTCAGGCTCAGATCCATGACCTACAGCCAGGCAGGAGCAGAGATGAGCCTGGAGATGTCTGGGCTGTGCCAAGCAAGTCCCGTGTCTCACTGCAGCCCTCATCTCTGGCTCATGGCCTGCTCCGTGCAGAGTGGAGGCAGGTGCCCAGTGCTGCAGCCATCCCTGCATGTGTTGGGCTTCCTCATGGCTCCTTGCCCCTTTTGTAGGGTCCCCGCTGGCCCAGAAGATTGCTGCATGTCACAGCTTTGGTCAGAGAAAAGACTGGTGCTGGAGGGTTTCCAAAACTCAAATGGGAAGGTTGAACCTGATGTTGCCACAAGTGATAGGGATGTGGTTTAACATGCAGGGCTCATGGCAGCCCTCTGGGGTTATGCTTGGAGTTGGTGCAATGAAGTCTCCCCATTCCTTGCAGGCCCTGGGATCTCAGGTTACTCCCGTGACACGGAGAACGCAGGCCACTCTCTGGTGCAGTGTCTCCGACAAGCACAAGGTGTGATTCCCTCAAAGCAGCACCAGGAGACCCCCGTCTACCTCGGAGCAACTGCCGGCATGCGGCTCCTCAGGTACTGCAGGGCTCGCCCCCTTCCCCTGCACCTCGGGCCATCATGGATGCTTGCTGGGGGCCTCTGGGGTGAAGTCCTTGGGAATGCCACCAGTTCACATTTTGCCCAGATACACCCCCCTGCTGCTGGCCTCTCTGGGCACATGGAGAGGATGCTCAAACATCCCCCACAACCTAGTATTTATTGTTTCACTCAGGATGTTTGTACCCAGTCATGTTGTCACTCCTCACATGAGTCATGTTGTAACTCCTCACATGCCCTGACTCTGCGTGAGACTAAGTCAAGCTGAGGTAACTTTGTAATCATATCTCCTTCTTTAATTCAAATTTGTGATTTTCCTGGGGGTTCCCCCAACCTGTTACCTGGCTGAGGCAGGGAGGTAATCTCATGTACGTATTGCCTGGGGAAACTGAGGGTATGAGAGGTGATGGAGTTCTGTGATGGTAGAGTGAGAAGAATCTCCCTGATGAATCCTCACCAGGTGATCTGCAGAGCTCTGTCCTCTGCTCCCCACCCTGCTCTCAGCTGTGGGGTCTGTAAGTATAGGAGGTGGTGGCAGCTGTGTGACAGAGATGGACATGGCCAGTTACAACTGGATGTACCCGTATGAACGACTGTTAGGTTATAACTGATGCTTTTGCTGGGGATTTGTAGTCTGCCTGCTCTGAGTAAATCCCATAGGCTGCAGAGAGCTGTCAGCCAGAGTCACTCCATCCTTTCTTCCATTCATCCAGCTTGGAGAATAAAAATGCAGCTGACAAAGTCTTGTCATCAGTAGAGAAGACGCTACGGTCAGCTCCCTTCAACTTCCAGGGTGCCAGAATCATCAGTGGTCAGGAAGAAGGAGCCTATGGATGGATCACCATTAACTACCTGCTGGGTAATTTCAAGCAGGTATTGTATCAATGGAAGTCTGTGTGTGAATCATCCGCTGGCAGCACATCATAAGTCATGCCTTGCAGGAGGGTATTGTAGGCACCAACTTTCAGGATGCTGCGTATCTTGCCTCAGCTGTTACTGGAGTCAGGCTTAGAGCACTGAAATAAACAATCAACACGTTCAATAACTTCCCTTGGGTACAGCATCATCCTCACTTGCTGATCTAACATACTTCTGTGCCCGAGTGAATATCTGCAAAGTACTGCCATAACTTTTCAGATTTCAACTATCAAGCTTATAAATCATCTGGGCACTGAAACAGTAAGCTGACTGTTTTATCACATAACTGTTCTGTTATATTGCATATTCTTAGTCCTCCTCCAAACACTCAAATATGATCCATCTTCTGTTTTTCTGAGCCTGCATCTTGTTCTTATGTCTTGTTTCAGCTCTAATCTCATGTCTTCCTCCATTTTCTATGCTTCATGCTTCCTAAGTCTTTCTCTTTTTGCTCCTAAATACATCTTCTACGCGCCTGATATATGTGTCTTTGATTTTATTTTTTTTTAAGTCTGGCTGGACAAAACTTCTACATTCCCTGAAATCCGTAAGTGAGACATCGGGAGCATTAGACCTTGGAGGAGCTTCAACACAGATTACTTTTGTACCAGATGAAAGCCCTTCTGAGTCCCCAGAGAACCTGCTGTATTTCCGCCTCTATGGCAAAGATTACCGAGTGTACACGCACAGCTTCCTCTGCTATGGGAAGGACCAGGCTCTGCAACAGAAACTGGCCAGGGATCTACAGGCAAGTGCATCTGTGGTTGCAGGTGGAGGTCCTGGGCCCTCCCAGCTTTGACATGCTGCTGCTGCGAACGTTGCTGTGTTCCAGCTAAATGTCTCATCCCTTAGCCTGGATCTGGGAAATGCCGTTGTCCTCTGTAAAGACAACAGGTGTTCAGAGAGATGACAGCCAACGATTCCAATGGTACTACCAATATGAGGTGCCTTGATTTGTTGGCATGGGATAGCAGGAGTACTGTGCTTAACTGAAAAACTTGGGGGATGGCATTTTGCCATCTCTGAGAATCCCAAATCAACAGCAACTTCACAAAATGTGGCTGGCAGTAATATGCTCAAGGTAATACAGGGAGGTCGCAACAGTGCAAAACAGTAGCCACATCTCCCGAATTACAGCTAATGCCTTAAAACCCATCCTCACCACTTTGCCCCGATGTGTGTGTATCTTGGTGTGATGTACCCTGACAAGTGCCTTGTGGTCACCCTTCCTTGTGGCTCTTTCCCAGTGTGTTACTGTGGAGTGAAATGTAACAGCTTGGATTCATCTTTCTTTCAGAGCACAGAGAGCAGCAGCATCCTTGATCCATGCTTTCACCAAGGGTATCAGAGAACTATAAATATCAGTGACCTCTTCAAAAACCCTTGTACTTCAGTCGAGAAAAAGCCATTTCCTTTCAGCCAGCTGTACGTTGAAGGAGAGGGGAATTATGAAAAGTGTCGAAGAAGCATCCAGAATCTCTTTAACAAAACCAGCTGTCCTTACTCCAGCTGCTCCTTCAATGGGATATACCTACCTCCGTTGCAGGGGGACTTTGGGGTAAGTCTTTGCATTATTTAACTTTCTATAACCCAGAACTTTGGAAGAGCAGAAACTCAGAATAATACTAAAGTATGTTATCCATGACTGGGGCAGGAATTCATTTACAAGATGACTTTTTGGACACAAAACTATGAAAGTCTTGTGCTTGCTGTGAGGACAACAAATGTAAGAGCTGCTGTAGGACATAGTGGCCTATCAGCCAGTGGTGCTCCATTTACTGATTCATTCTTTAAGCAGTGCCTCCCGATGGCCAGCACCAGGGACAGGAGGGCTTGCTGCAGGCTCCTGCAAACCCTGTTTCCTGAGATAAAAAAGTGGCACCAGATTAGAAATTGACACAGAAGTGTGTGAGCATTACTGAAACTGGTCAGCTCACTTAGCTGCCTCCCAGATGTGATGGGGAATCAGGGCACACTGAACACGTGTGACACCATTACACCAAACAGCAGTTCTAGAGCTGCAGGTCTGCAGACGCTGAGTGACATTGCTCTTGAAAATATATCTGCTTTTGTAATTGTGATGTTGTTTCTTGTATTTCTCTAAACAAAGCTGTTTTCTTTTGTGGGATTCCTGTTGTCCTGCTCAGGTTAAAATATTCTCTCTCCTTCAGGCTTTTTCTGCTTTCTACTTTGTGATGAACTTTTTGAACCTGACAAACGAAAACCCCTTTGCCCTGGACAAAGTGGCCAGTGCTGTTCAGAGCTTCTGCGCCCGGCCTTGGCATGAGGTAAGCAGCACTGTGTCTCTGCAGCAGGCCAGAGAGCTTGGGTACCTGAGCCGCTTGTGTGTTGCTGTAGGATAAATGGCTGAGGGTAATTTCCAAGGGAAGTGTGGGAATATTTTCCCCAGCACCTGCACTGAATGCTCAGGTGCAAGCTGCAGCTGTGGGAAGCTGGGCTTGGCAGCCTGGTGACTTCTCCCTCCCTCCCTAGGTAAAGCAAGCATATCACCATATAAAAGAGAAGTACCTGAGTGAATATTGCTTCTCTGGGGCTTATATCCTCTCTCTGCTGGAAAATGGCTATGAATTCACTAAAGAGAACTGGCAAAGGATCCACTTCCTCGGAAAGGTAGGGTTTGTGGTGGGGAGGGCTCTGCCCTGCTGAATGATTGCCCCTTCTGCAATACAGCCTGGCCGGTCTGCTGCAGGGGGTGCTACTTCCCCAGCAGTGCCACAGGCTGCCCTTGCACCTTCCAGCCCTGATTCTGCTCCTCTCCCGTTCCAGATTGGCAGCAGCGATGCAGGCTGGACCCTGGGCTACATGCTGAACCTGACCAACATGATCCCTGCGGAGGAGCCCGCTGCACCCCCTCTTTCCCATGGCAGCTACGTGGGGCTGATGGTGCTGTGCTCCCTCGTGCTGGTATCTGTGCTCGTGCTTGCCTGGCTTCTCTTCCACAAGCCCAAGTGCCTGCAGAAGGGGATTGTTTAGGAAGAACTGTGGAGGGAGAGGGGCCGTGTCACCCCAGCCGCTCAGGGCCAGGAGCCTGCTGCAGGGCAGGCTGTACCACAGAGCCCTTCTTGCTGAAGCTACTGACTGTGTACAACAAGGGCATTTATCTCTTTTGACTCTCACTTGCACTGACAGACGTCGGGGCACCAGGCTCGCCACCTCCCTCTGCCAAGGACTGACAAGCAGGTGTCCCCTTCTTGAATGGGTTGTACTTTTCGTTCACTGAAACTCTGCTGCTTGTTGGTTTTTTGCCTTGTGCACAGCATTATGAAGAGAAAAGCAGCAGCAATCTTTGGGAGACGGTGCTCCTGCAAGGGTTATCTCAGGGTCCCACATGCCACTGAGCTCTTGGGAGTGCTCGCACACAGGGTGATCTGGCTCCTCCTCTGCTGAAGCTGTTCCCATTCCCCAGAGCCCTTCCAGCAGGGAAACTGCACCAGCAGACCTCTGCTGGGTATGGTCACCTGTAGCCTGCTGGTCCCCAAGGACTGGCCACGCTCCCACATGTCACTCTGGAACAAGAAGGGATGAGGATGAAGAAACTGAACATTCTGGCGGTCATCAGTCCTTGGCTGGGCTCTGGGAGCGACCTGCTCCTTTCACAGGTGGCAAGAAGCCTCTTTCCCACGTCTTCCTGATGTTGTTGCTGGACCAAAGCTGGCTCGCTGTTATGCTGAGCCATTCCCATGTCCCTAGGGTGACTGTGCATCGAGATGCGAATTCCCAGACAGGCATTGCTGATTTTTTGTGGGAAGAGCTCATACTGGCCACGGATCCTTGACCAGTAGTGAGCACTTATGCCTGCAGGGACTCTGTTCTGATTAGCATGCCTACAGGTAGATATCCACTAAAGCAATCCAGTGTCACTGTGCTGATCATACAGCAGTCTCTGACCCAGGGAAAATGTTTATCGGGACATGTTCCTTTATAAAAAGACAGCTGGCAGCAGTTAGCCAGCATGGGCACACACAGATAGAGCCACTCTTTCCATCAGCAAAATCAGTGAAAATTTGCTTTTTCTTCCCTCATGAGATAGACTTATCCCAAGACCATAAGACCCAGGGTCTGCAAGTGCACATACTACAGCCCATCTTCTAGCATGAAGCTAGGGGGGTTCCACTGATCAGAATTAGGAATCTTTCTTCTATTTCCCACTCCTTGGTCATAAAAGAGAGGTAAGTCAGAAATCCATTTTTATAATACTTGGAAACCACTGGTGCCTGTTTACCTCCCAAGAGATCTCAGAAATCTCTTCTAATGACATGTATGTGCTGGAGGCAAAAAGCAGGTATTGCAGGGAGAAAGGCATGGCACACAGACACCTTAATGTATTTCCCCGAGCAAAGATGCAAAAGGTACAGGGGAGAATGTGCAACCTGGATGAAACCTTCTCTTTTGTGCAAGCACAGACTTAGAGCTCAGGGCTTTCATGCTCTCCCAGCTTGTTCCTCTGCCCAGTGCAGGCTGGAAAATGTCCCCCAGTTATTTCTACTTCATGCCTGGAAGTAGGAACCATAACATTGAAGGACCTAAAGGTAAGGGGAAAATCTATCCTGTCTTATGGTAAGATGTTTGGGCAGTTCACTGTTCTTCCAAAAATCTGTCTTATTTTTACTCTGAATTAGCTGGCTACAGCTTCTTATGAATCTTGATCTGCCCATTTCAGAAAGACTGAATAACTCTGCTATCAAAATCCCTTTTTCTTTGTTGGTGCTTGCAAGTCGTCATTGTATCACATTAAATAGATTGACCTTCAATCTGTGAAGTGCTTTGTTGTGGCCTCACTTGTAGCTCTTGAGTCAACTTTGAATTTTTTTACATCTTTCTGAAGTTTGGACACCAAAGCAAGTGGTAGTAGACACCCTAATAGTGTATATAAAAGTAATACCCTCTGTTCCTGATCTACACTCTTTTTTCCTATTCATATATCTCAGGGTCAGATCTGTTCACTGAAGAGAAGGTTTTATAAGGGACTACTTTGTCCAGTTTAGCTATTGCATCTTGGCCATTTTCCCCCCATGTGGCAAAAATGGCCATGAAAAGGCATCAGAATGGCCACTGTCTTACAGCATACATCACTGTTTCTTATCATGAGATACTTTGCCTTCCACGTGGCTCTGTTGAAGTGCATACCATTTTAAGAACGTTTCCCCAGGCAAGTGGTCCAGGTCAACCCACAAATGACATTTCCCCACACTTTGTTCGTTTGCCAGTTTATTTTGTCTGCAAATACACTGAGATGTGGGGATTCATCTAGAGACAGTCTTCCTTCTGATCTTTTCAGCAAAGATCCATAGATAAGAGATTAACAGTAAGTTTTGATCATGGAAGCAAGGTAGGAGACTTCATGGCAGAACAGCCAGCTGCCAGGGCTGCTTAGGTTTGTCTGTGATGCTGGAACTGGCAGATCTATCAGGAAGTTTCTGAAACTGATGTAGAAACTGGTTTGTAGTGAATATCTGTGTTAGTCTGGTCCCTGCTAAGATTTTATGCCAAAGGAAAAGAGGTGGGATACAGAACCTGGGTGAAGAGTTTTAGCAACACTTTATATCTTTACTGCAAGTGCTGTGTCCTGTTTACAAAACAAAATAAACAAAATGCAAATGTATTTTGAGTGCAACCTAAAGGCCCAAAACTGAGAAAAAATACAAGACATAAGTTCCATTATTTTTCAACCTTATGATTTTTAGATCACATTTATGAAACGATCTCCAGAATTAGAATTGCTGGGGAGATACCAGACATACCACTTAAAAATCAGTTAAGCAAGCTGAAGCTCCAGGAATGTGTTGATTGAAGGTATCCTACCACGGCAAGACCCTTTCATATCACTAGCTGGAGTTGAATCTTCCCAGCAAAGGATATGATTTTCCTTCCCCTCCACATTCTCTGCCATTGCAGGACTTCATTTTTGGGGGCTGCCCAAAATCCTGTCTTGGAGTTCAGTTTTAGTGGATGTTCATGTGTTTACTTCTCTGCTGTGTCTGACCTAGCTGCATTTGGCTCAAGTGTGTATTCCAGAGTCACCCAAGGTCAAAACCCACCATGAAGACTATGAAAGATAGTGGGAAGATATGTCAGATGGTAATAATGTGGTATCACTTCTCTTGTTAATGCAGTTGATCTGCCTCTCTGATAATTATCTGTGCCTTATTTCTAATTTTAATAGATTCTGTCTTTAATTTCCAGCCCCTGGCTCCTGTCTGGTTTTGGTCTTCTAGGTTAAAACACCATGAGTTCTTGTCTTGCAAATATTTACATGCTGCTCAGCTCTGCTGGGCTGCATCTATCTCAGACCCTGCTCTCTCCTGTCTGTGTGTTTTGTCACAGAGCCCTGAGAGGTGCTGCAGCGATCTGGGGTGGGTGTCCTGGGATGAGGTCTGACTTGGGCACGGGTACTGAGAGGTCCCCTTTTGGGAAGGTCCCTTTGGGACTTGCTCATCTGGCAAAGCACAGGAGCAGTCTGACCTCTTTGGGACTGATGACTTCCACGAGCTCTCTCCTGTTCACCCTAGTGCTGGGTCTGAGGCAGAACTATCAGTGAGACTGAGAGTTTGGGGGGAAAGAGAAAAGCAGCAGCTCTTGCAGAGAGCAACCTGTCCCCACAACAGGCTCTAATGAGTACCCTCACTCCTCCCCAGCCCAGCTGGCTGTCCTCTCGGCAAAGGCTGCAGCTGCTTTCTCCAGCCCTGCAGCAAAGCCCAGTAAAGCCAGCCAGCTCGCTGGAGGTCCCCTCTCGGAAGTGGGGCCACCACCTCTGTGGCGAGATGCTGACTTGCAGTGTTGGCACTGCCTGGGGCTCCCCAGCCTCTCCAAGAGCAGCTCCCAGCTGGATCCGTGCCCCCTCCTCGTCTGTCCCAGGTTCCCGGCTGCTCCGTGCCAGGGCCAGGCCCTGCGGGGCTGCTGGCTGCAGCCCAGAGCCCTGTGGCCTGTCGGGGCTGGGGGCCAGGCCATGGTCAATAGTCCGTGTGCCCTGCCGCCCAGGCCCTGCGCTTCCTTTGTGTGTCTCGGCCCTGCAGAAGTGGATCTCAGTTTGTTTTGCTGCACACACCGATCTCTGTATCCTTATCACAATAAAGATTTCTCAACCTGTGCCAGTGATGTTTTCGCGCTGTTTTCCAGATGATGGGACCTGCACAGCAGTGGAATGGAGCTTTTGGCATAAAAGATGGAAAAGGCCTGAGATGGGATTTCCTGCTGCCAGCTTCTCAGGGCCCTGGATCAGAGCTGGAGTTGCTGTTGGATGGGCAGCACTCACTTCTGGGGACAGACACTGTGCCCCTTCCTGGCTCTGGGCCTGTCCCAGGGTGGTCTGGCTCCCTGGAAATCTGCTAGCGCCCAAACCCCATCTTTCCTTGGTTTAGTTTTACCCCGACCTCCCCGAAGCAGCTTTGTCCTCCCATGCCATGGGCTGCAGGCCTGCGTCCCTCTCTCCTGTACCAGCTCCGCTGGCTTTGTGCTGGTGCTGCAGTCCCTGGAAAACAGGTGAAGGACACGGGGCTCATGCCTCGTGCTGGGGCTGCGTGGCTCTGCCTCTGTGTGCAGCCACAGCTGCAGCTCAGCCAAGGCAAACATACTTGTCACGGTTCATCATTTTTCTTTCAGCACACGCTCTCCCCAGTTTGCTCATTCTTATGTCTCTTAACTAGAACTTTCCTCACATTTTCCAGCCTTCCTCTGGTAACAAGAGGGTCAGAATTAAAGCTAAGGCACCAGGTGGAGTCTTTACAGGGCTGGCTGCAGAGGGATGGGCTCCTGCAACCTGCATGAGCCAAAGGGGGACAGGGCTGGAATTTGCATCCCTCTCGCCTCTGTGGCACAGCACATTCCTGCTTGTGCAGTCCCTTCTCCTCCTGCTTCAAGGTCTCTCCGTCTTTGAACATCTGGGGTGGGGGGTGGTGGCGGTGGATGATTTGTCCCAGATGTATTCGCTGCATTTTCCAGATTATGTCTTTGTTTACTTCCTGCGCTGTTTCTAAGAGCTAATGTCCTCCATTGTTTGTTTCTGGTTTCATCAGTGTCTTTTAACATGTCAGGATTTATTATTGGCTCAAAGCTTCATTAGCATGTTGTTTTCCTAGATTGCGACAAGGGCCACGCTAGCTCAGATCAGATGTGCAGCGCATCAGCATTGGTTCCAGCTGTGTGGTGGGTGATGCTTGAGATAGATAGTTGGAGAAAGAGTGTGATCCCCCTCCAGCAGTCAGTGGCTTAGGAAGCTTGTGATCAAGTGATTGCATCTGGACTTGCATAATTAATAGCTGTGGATGCACCTGTTCTCCATTAATTCATATGATCCTCTTTTGCTCTCATCTATCTTTCATCTTTGGCGAGGTAATTTCATTGTGCGTTGTGTGCAAAACGATTCCTATTCGTTTGATTTAAACCTGCTGCCTGGTCGTAGGCTGCCTCCACGCCTGTGCTATGGGTAACGCTGAGTAATTCTCCAGACCCCGTAGTGCGTGAGATGCATTCTCCACCCACCCCAAATCTTGCTCATGGCTCTTTTTTAGGACCTAGCATTCTGCCATTTCTTTTTCTTGTTGTTTCTCACGTCAGCGTCACCCTGTCTCCATACAAAAGTGCACGCTTTTCCCATGTGTCCCTTGGCAGCACTGCAGCTCCAGCTCTGCCACTGCTGTCACAGGCCACTGAAAACAGCCTGGGAGGAGAACAGGGAGAGGGAGACAGCCCAAACATGGGGCTTGTGCGGGTTTACTACAGCCCTGCCTAATGCTCTCTGGCTGCCAACTAACACCAGTGAGCACTGGAAAGCTGCCCACCCTTTTGGTGTTGCCTGGCTTGCTGAAAGCCGTGTAGCAGCGACTCCACAGGAACCCAGCAGACCTGAGAGCAGCAATGTGAAGGAGGCAAGGGCATTCCCACCACTGTGTGGGCTGTCAGCCCTGCAAAACCCCACCAGCCGTAGCGTGTCATACAGGTGACGTTATCTCCACACACCCACCTGGCTGTGCAAGCTGCTGGAGCAGCCGCTGCTAGAGGGCATGGGTACTTTGTAGGGAAATGCAATGCGGTGTTCCCTCCCCTCTGTATCTGCTTTACCTTGCTCCTAGGCTGCCCTTGCTCCACAGGGACAAGTGCACAAAATGCTGCTTGCCCATCACTCAGGCAGGAACACGGCCTCCGTCCTCTCTCTGCTCTGCCAGCAGCCCCAGGTGAATGAGCTGCTCTTAATTCCCACATGGGAGATTTCACCAGGATATCAGTGTCCCAGGGTGCAGCCAAGAGACCCCACATCCAAACAAGGACCCTCAAACCTCCCCTGACCTTTAAACAAGGTCTCTCTGGTTTTCTCACTACTCCTGGGAAATTGGGGCAGAAAGGTGGGCAGCAACACAAGTGGATGTGGAGGACAGGAAGGACAGCAGTAGTGCCAAGCAGCACTGCTAGAGGATGCTTTGCTGGGGGAAGAGGCAGCTCAAGCAACCCTTGCCAGAGGTTAGAGCCATGCAGTGGGGACCCACGTGAAGGACTGGTAGCTGCTGAGCATGGCACTGAGCACCCTGAGAAGCCCATTGCTTCTGGAAGGGGAGGTGGCAGGAGGAGCTCTTTTCCAGGGTGGTCACTAGCCAGCACAGCGTGCTCGTGTCAGCAGAGGCAGCCTTTCTGCTGGTGTGCCCAGGTGTGATGGCAAACCCTTTGGCTGTCTGCTACAGCAGTGCTTGTGCTCTGTGTCAGAGATGGCCTACTAAACACACTCATCAGAGCAGATAAGCTGCTGGAGTTTTAGCCCCACAGAGTGAGGCTGCGAAGCAAGACTGCCCCTGTCCATGGGCAGAGCTGCGGGACCCTTGGATGACTGCAGCCCGTTAGGGCAAGCATGGATGTGGCAGAGGGGTGGGGGGGAATCAGCTTCCCCCAAATCCATAGACAGTCTGCATCTCTGCAAACAGACAGGAGGGCATTTTCGGCTGCCTGTAGACTGTTGAGCTCTCTGCTGCTGCCCGCTGGGTGCTGGAGGGCGCCCAGCAGGCGGGCTTACACCCCCGAGCAGAGGGCTGCGCATCCGACAGCAGGCTCCGCGCCGCCCCCTGCTCTCCCTGCAACCTCCCAGCTGGGCTGCCCGGCTAGGAGGGCACGGGGAGGGCGATCCTGGCCCCATCCCAATTGTGCCGGGGCGGCGGGGCCGCATCTCCCCGGCTTCCCCGGGAGATGGGGCAGGAGAGCAGCCGCGGGGAACCGGGGGGCGCCCACCCTCGCCTCGCCGGGCTGTCCCTCTACGCGGGGGGCTCAACCTGCCGTGGGCGCGCCGGGGGGGGGGGGGGGGGGGGGGGCGACCGGGGGAGCTCCCCCCAGAAGAACCGGCCCCGCGGGGCGCCCCCCGCCCGCTCCCCGCTCCTCTCCCCCCGCCGCTCCCCGCCCGCCTGTGCGCTTGGCAGCCCCGCCGCCCTCCGCAGCCAGTTTTCCAGCCCTGCTCTTCTTCTGCCGTGACAGCCAGGGGCGCCGGGGGCCTGTTTGCCGTCCGGTTAATGAGTGAGCCGCAGCGGGGAAACTTCCCCGACGGCAGCGGGCGCCCGGGGGGAGCATCCCTGCCCCCGCTCCCGCCGCCCCCCGCCCGCAGGTGCAGGGGGCTGGCACTCGGCGGGGGAACTGGAAAGAGCTGGTTCCAGCGTGCACTTTAGCTCCTGGCCGGGAGGGAGCCGGGGGCTCGGAGCGCCGCCGCTCGCCGCGGGACGATGGCGCGGGGGCTGCGGCCGCTGGCGGGGGCGCTGCTCGTGCTCGAGGTGGCGGCCGCCGTCAGCTTCGTCCACCACCGCTACGAGGAGATGGTGCAGGCCCTGTTCCGCGTGCAGAGCGAGTGTCCCTATGTCACCCGCGTCTACAGCATCGGCCGCAGCGTCGAGGGCCGGCACCTCTACGTGCTGGAGTTCAGCGACTACCCCGGCATCCACGAGCCCCGTGAGTACGGGGGGACGCGACGCGACGGGACGGGACGGGGCGGGGCGGGGCGGCCCCGCTGCTCTCCTGCCACGCGGCGCCGTGGGGACACGGGTGGGGGCTGCCCCCGTCCCACGCAGGACTCCTGGAGGTGCCGTGGGGCTCTGGCAGCGCGTCCCCGGGGGCGCATTCCCGAAGTTTGCGTGCGCGCACGGAGCGCTCCGGAGCCGCAGCGGGGCCCAGGCACGTACTTTGGACGGAGCCGTGGGTTTTAAACGCGGGCTGACGCAGGCGAGGTCGTCCCAGCACGCCAACTTCTCCGCCACCCTCTCCTGCCCGAAACCCAGCCTCGAGCCGGCAGGGAGAGGCGGCAGCCACCCCCCGCCCTGCAGCAGCAGGCAGAACTGGGGGAGAACGGCCCGGCGCCCGCTCGTCGGGGCTGCACAGGTGGTGCTGAGCTCCCGCAGCTTGGGCAGGGTGCGTGGAAAAGTCATAATCCCGTGGAAAACTGATGGCAGCGCCGTAGGGGTGAGCGGGTCCTGCTGGCACACCCCTCCAGTGGAGCAGCCCCCCCAGATCCCATTGCACCCCCTCCTGCAGCCCAGAGCATCACTGCCAGGAGTGCCGGGCAGCATGGTGAGAGCCTTCCCACCCCAACCACCTCCATGCCAGCACCGTGCAGTGAAACCCATGCAGCAGTGAGGAGGCCTCGGACACCTCCACAGCACATCGGGGGCTGATTGAAAGCAAGGAGCGAGCAAAGGGCACTGGCAATGCTGCACTGGGTTTTATATTGGCAGAACCACAGCAGAGTGGCTGGGGGGGGTGGGGGGGGGGGCTGCAGGAGGTGACCGAGGTCTCCTGCCCCAGGCAGAGGCTCAGTTTGACCTGCTCCTAGACCTCAGTGCAGGGAGCCCTGGCAGTGTGGCCTTGTAGCCCTGCTTCTTGGGTGCTTCCAGCTTGTAGCATGGGAATCTGGGGAATCTGGGGACTCCTGTGAAGGCCACGGAATGTAACTCCAAAAAGCAAAGCCTTGAGTCAGCTGGTTTACATGCAGGAATTAGGGCTGGTGTGTCCACGTGGATAAAGTTTAGGGGTCTGTGAATTGAAAAAGGCTGACAAATCCTGCCTCAGACTCAAACAAAACAGAGGAGGAGTCCCTGCTGAGACCTTATTTTTTTAAATGAAGGCTGCACATAACCCCAGGACATTTTTATAGATTTAATAACTGGATTACCTAATTAAGTCAGTTCTCATGTCTCCTGAAATTCAACCGGGTCAACACATACTGCCCACCCGTGGCGTCTCTCACTAAGGCACGGCAATCCAAAGGTCACAGGCAACAAACAGGGAAAAGGAAAATCTGGTGCCAAAATTAGAATTGTTTTAGAGTCTGTCTTCAGCACATCTGGAAGCTTGGTTGGATTTTGGAAGCAGCAGGCGTCCAGCAAGCAGGGCTGCAGTGTCTTTTGCCCCAGCATCATCATGGACACTGAGGATCGCTGGTGGTGGCTGAAAAACTCACAGCAAGTCCTGAGCTCTGCCAGCGCAACATGTGTAATGATGCCCTGTTTTGTCCTTACCCTGTCATGTGAAAGTCAGGCTCCATTTTTAGCTGGATTCTCCTGGTATCTCTCATCCTACTGATGCTGGTTGCAGCCCGCAACTGGACATTTATTCTCTGACAAGTAACCACTTTAAAAGCCTCTGGAGCAGGGAAGGCTTAACCCATCCCTCATGGGTGCTGCCTCTCCTTCAGCAGTGCAGTGAGTCTCTGTGTGCAGACTCTAAATCTCTAATTTTAGAAAAGCCAGGGGCAAGAGGCCTTCTTGGTCATTCCAGAGCTGCCCAAGAGGCAGTTTGATCTGAATGCAGCTCAGCTACTCAGGGCTTCTCCGGGCTCCCTTCCCTGTCTCTGGGGGGTGAGGAAGCCCCCAGCCATCCCCTTGGAGGCAGGTGAAGGGGCATCGGAGGGGAAACCTCTGCTGCCTCCCACCTGCATGGAGTCAGCAGGGACCCTGCCTCTCAGTGAAAGAAAACAGCTCGTCAGGGGCCAGGGATTGTTTTTATCCTGTGTTGGAATGAAAAGCTCCTTAAGGCTTGCCGACCAGGAATGTGCCACACGGGTGAGAGGTGCTGAGAGCAAACTGTGTAGGGCAGAGGCAGCAGAAAATAGCCTGTCCTCTCCTTCCCACCAACAGCCCCCCACACCTCAGGGCTGGGGGCAGCAGCTCTCCTGCCACCACCCCCCAGTCCCTCTGTGCCACCTCCATTTTCCAAGGGAAAGGGCCATTTCTTGTCATTTATTGGGGGTCTCTCGGGCTTGCTGGGGCTCTCTCTGGTGGGAAGGGGCTCCCTGGACCCCAGTCCCAGCTGATGGTGCTGCTGCTGTGTTGCTTTTTGCAGTGGAGCCAGAGTTCAAGTACGTCGGGAACATGCACGGGAACGAGGTTCTGGGCCGCGAGCTGCTGCTGCAGCTCTCCGAGTTCCTGTGCGAGGAGTACCGCCGGGGCAGCGAGCGCGTCACCCGCCTCCTCCACGACACACGCATCCACATCATGCCCTCCATGAACCCCGACGGGTACGAAGTGGCTGCCAAGCAGGTACCAGGCAAGCGAGCGCCGCCTCCAGCCGGGTAGGGGCCGAAAGCCCTTCCAGTCAGGGCTCTTGTGGGGTCCCCTTTGCCAGGGCAGTGGGAAGGGGAAATCTTTGTGATGGGTGGTGGAGGATGCTTGCACACCAGTCTTGCCCACTGTGCTATGACTCAAAGACACCAAAGCACTGCTAGGACAGCCAGTCCCTGCTGCGCCCACCCTGTTCTCACCCCTGCAATGCACCTTTGTCCCGCAGGGCCCGGACAGCATCGGGTACTTGACGGGGAGGAACAACGCCAACGGAGTGGACTTGAACCGCAACTTTCCTGACCTCAACACATTCATGTACTACAGCGGGGAAATTAGCGGGCCAAATCACCACATCCCGCTGCCTGACAACTGGAAAAGCCAGGTACCAGTCTGGGATGCTGTGAGCGGTGCAGCATCAATGGTCCTTTTCTGCACGCAGAAAACCAACATGGGCCTGCCCCTTGTCGCAGTTCACCCCTTCTTCTCCTCACAGGTGGAGCCGGAGACATTGGCTGTGATTCAGTGGATTGGCAGCTACAATTTTGTGCTGTCGGCCAACCTGCACGGTGGAGCGGTGGTGGCAAACTACCCCTACGACAAGTCTCAGGACCAGCGGTTCAGGAGCCACCGGCGCACAGTCAACACACCCACCCCTGACGACAAGTTGTTCCAGAAGGTGAGGATGAGAAAGTATCGGTACGGCCTGCTGGTCCTGCTAGGATTAGCTGAGCCTTTGTTTTTTCTCCATTGTTCAACTGTCCCAGAAAACAGTGCCTTTAGTCACTGCTTCCATTAGGAAACTCAGAAACCAGCACGAGAATGAGCAAGTCTGCATTAGAACAGCTAATGAGAAAAATGTCTGAGCTGGAGTCAGCCTTCCTGGGAAGCACGGGGCTTGCCAGGGCGCACTGGGAGCAGGGCTGCACGCAAAGCCAGACAGAGCCTGCAGCCTGGGTCCCCACACGGCCTCAGAAGTCAGACATGCAGTGAAGTAACTGTTTTCCTGCTGACATAGTGAGATTACACCAGCATCTGAACCACAACACAAGGTATAGAGTGTGCATTAGAAAATGGAAGCACCACTCTCTTAAACTTTGTCTTACACAAAGAACAGCCTTTGGATCCAGTGTCCCAGTTTCGACCCTGCCTTCCTATCTAAAAATAAACAGCAATCTTTGATAAGGGCAATAAATAAAAAGATGCCAGAAACACAAGTTGCCCAAACTCTTTCCTAATAAAATTCCCATGGTAGATGTGATGTTTGCATCAGGATTGACACCAGGTAGCTTTTGTCCTGTATTTACTCCTCCCTATGGTGCCATTTGCTGGGCAGGGGGGCAGCAGGAGCAGGCCAGAAGCTGTCTGTGCCATCAGCAAGCCTCCAGCTTGCCACATTTCTGCTCTTCCTCCTGCTCTTTCACCTGCCTACATTTCTTAGAGGTCCTGGCCACCTCGGGTTGTGTTTCATGGCAGTGAAAGGCAGGAGCTGTCTCCTGCATGACTGCCAGCTGTGGTCTTTGCAGCTGGCCAAGACGTACTCGTATGCCCACGGCTGGATGCACCGCGGCTGGAACTGTGGGGACTACTTCGCTGATGGCATCACGAACGGGGCGTCCTGGTACTCGCTCAGCAAAGGTAAGGGCTGGGCAGCACCCGCTGCAGCAGGCCCAGGGCTGAAGAGAGGTGAGAGGACAGGTGAGACACTTAGGGAAGGCTGTGGCAATAGCACTTTTCTGGTGGTGGTACCTCAGAGAGATTGAAGGAGAAATGGGGCCCCTGTGGTACCAAGCCCCCCTGAGCTTCTGAAGGTGGCGAGGGGAAGGATCTGGCTGAAGGAGAGAGCTGGGTGGCCATGAAGGGATGGGGCTGCAAAGAACGGGAGCAGGGCAGTTCTGGTGGAAGACAGACGTGTGCTAGGACACCCAGGACATGGGAGCAGGGAGGGAAGGGGCTTTGGATTCCCCTGGCCACGGCTGTCCTCTTACAGGCATGCAAGACTTCAATTACCTCTACACCAACTGCTTTGAAATCACCCTGGAGCTGAGCTGCAATAAGTTTCCCCCTGAGAAGGACCTGGAGCGGCAGTGGATGGCCAACCGGGAGGCGCTTGTTGCTTTCATTGAAGAGGTAAGGAAGTGGTCCTGGGACCTACACCCCTCTCCTGCAGGTCCCAGCAGGCCCCAGCCCTGATGGTAGGGGGCCAGCAGGCACTGGGAGCACTGGGGTAGGAGGGAGGGGGTCATGGACCTTGCTGGGGGCTCTGGAAGGGATGTTGGTGGGTTTTGGGGTGGATGTTGTGTCCTAGTCCTGGGGAGAACCAGCACAGCCAGGGGTATGGGGAAAAGTGGTGGTGTCCCCAGAGCTCTGCCTTCCTCCAGCACCCAGAAATACCCTCCTGAGCAAAAGGAGGGCTTTAACCCAGCCAGCACTGTCTCCCTGCAGATTCACCAGGGCATCAAAGGGATGGTGACAGACGAGAACAACAACGGCATTGCAGGAGCAGTCATTTCTGTCCAGGGAATCAGCCATGACGTTACCTCCGGTGGGTCGCCGATCCCCTTGCATGGTGTCTGCCTGAGAGGATGTCTGGGTTTGTGGGAGGGGAGTGAGGCCACAGTGAGTGTTTTGCTCAGCATGTTTTGCTTCTGAAAAACATTAGCTGTGTGGAAATGAGCAGTGCACAGGGTAATGTTGCTGCCTGTGCCTGCTGGACCAGGGAGAAAGTGGGTTCACAGGCAGCTGGGCCAGGGTCTCAGGGGAGGCAACCGTGGTCTAGGAAGTCAGAAAAAAATGAAGTGGATTTTCTGATTTCATCCTTTACTGTAATGATCTGGCTAAGTGTAGGTACACTGGCCACAGATCACGTCAGCTACTGTTTGAACAGACAGGGTAAAGCAGTAGCTAAGCAGCAATCCTCTAACGTATAATCTATAGAAGGCAAGACAAGGGGGATATAGTGGCACAGAATGCACCCATGCTGGGTGCTGTGGGGACAAAATGCAAAAATGGAGAGGGCTGAAGAAAGAAAGAGGTGAGAACTGGAAAGCAAACTTTGTTGTGAGGGACTTCAGAGTCCTGTATTATCTGAGAGAGAGGAGAGAATACCCCTGTACATAACCAAAGAGTAGGTTGAGGGAATAATCTGCTCAAGTATCTAAGTGTCTACACAGAGCTCAAATACTTGATAGCAAAGGACACAATGGCAGAACAAGATGAAAGGCTGGGAGTTCAAGCCAGACAGATTTAGATTGAGAATGAAGTGCCACTTTAGTTGATCTGAATTGTTGTGGTTTCTCATTTGCTGGGTGATTTTAACCTCATTTTCATAATCACCCTTCTCTAACCAGCCTGGTTGCAGAAAAAAGCCAGTATTTCCAGAGGTCAGACTATGGAATTGTCAAAATTAACTTCTGGCCATAGGTCTGTGATGCAGTGGCACTCTAGAAGTAAGAGTGGCACTCTTACTGCACCAGCCAGCTGCAAGGCCACACTGGTGTCTCCGTTCCAACATCCTACTGGGCACAGGATTGTCCCAGCATAGGCTCTGGTCGGTGATCACTCTTTCCATCTGATCCCCAATGACCTCCTAGGATGGAGATTTCTGTTGAAGTGTCTCACCCTCGTGTTGAAGCTGTGCTCCCTGATCCACCCTGACACCCCCAAGCTGCCATCCGTGGTCACTGCCCTGTGTACCAGGAGGAGTTTGGCTCTACCGTCCTTGTAGCTGTCCTTCGAGGAGCTGCAGGCTGTGAGCAGATCCCCCTCCGCCTCCTCCCAGCCGGGCTGAGCCCACCTAAGCCAAAATGCACAGGCTGCCTGTAATGATGACTCAGATTTGCGATACCCTTGCAGTTCCATAGATGGGCATGTATTCAGATGCTCTAAGTAATCCCTGACGTGCTGCTCCCTCACTGTTTTCAGCCCCCTGTCCCCCTGTCCCTGTCCCTGGTGCAGGAAGAATCAGGGGAGCGGTTAACATGGTGAGAGATTAAAACTCTGCTGGTAACACAGACGTGGCAAAACTGAATATGACAGGCATTAAAAATGGTGTTATGAATAAGGGATCAAACTGGAGCTGTGAATGCCCTTAGGCCTGTTACTGTCTGACCAGCGAGTGCTCAGATTTGCACCCTCCCTGTGAGAGGGCACAGCCAGCGCTGCTGCCCTGGCCCCTTTCACTTGGCGTCTCCTCTCAGACCGACCTCTGCTCCATGGTACTAGTGAGACGTCACTTGCAGGCTTCCTGCATGAATCCAGCCTTGCAGCAGCCAGCAGATTTGGGAAGCCAAAGGAAGGCCAAAGGAAGGCCAAGGAAGAATGCTCAGCAAGAGCTAGTGGAATATCCTTTACCCCACATCCTATGCATCCTGAGTGCTTTCTCTTCTCATCTTATGTTCCAGGTGACATGGGGGATTATTTCCGGCTGCTGCTGCCTGGCACTTACACTGTCACAGCCTCTGCAGAGGGCTACCAGCCCCAGACAGTGACAACAACAGTGGGCCCGGCTGAACCTTCACTGGTGAGTCAGGCTGCATAGTCACTAGGGTGCCTCAGAAAGTCTCCTGTGCCCCTCTGCTTCTTGGCCATGGGGTGAACCCCTGGCTGGCTGGTGCTGCTGCTCTTCGGCTCTCCCTCCAAACTCCCCACTTTCCAGGACGTGATGGTTTAGAGGCAGTGTCTGTTCCCTGAGGCTGTGCTATCCCCTTTGCTCTGTGGGTTTCAGTGCTCTGCTGCCATCTGCATCATGCCTGGGACCAAAAACGTCACCAGATGGGCAGCAAGAGACTGAGGGCTGCCCCTCTTTCTGCCAAGAGCTGCCGTGGGGACCGGGTGCCAGCAAAGAACAGCCAAACACTTCTGGGAGATAAAGTGGAACCAGCTCCTACAATGCCCTTCCAAGTGCAGGCTGGACAACTCAAAATAGGTTATAAAAACAGTGGTTGCTCAGCCCTTGCCTTCTGAATGCAGAAGGACCTTGGCACAGCCCTGGCTGAGGACTGGCAAGAACCCCCGGATTGCAGCATCCTGGCACACCGTGTGCTTCTCTGCACGTGCTGGTCAGGCCCTGCCTTAAATACACTGCGGTGGTTCTCCCACCCTCCATCTCCATCCCACCCTACCCAGCCTCTGAAGTTCTTCCAGTGCTGCCTTTTTCTCAGAATTGGAAACCTTCTAATTTCCAGCCTAAATTTATTTATGGTCAGTTTATCCCTATTTGTTCTTAGGCCAACACTATGCTTTAAATAGCTCCTCTTCTTCCCTGGTATTTATTCCCTGATGTATTTATAGAGAGCTGTCAAGCCCAGTCCTAGCCTTTGTTTTGCTAGGTTAGGCACCCTGCTTTTGGGCTTTCCTCTGTAAAAGATTTTCCTTTCACCACATCGCTGTAGAAGAGAGATTTGTTCCCTGAGGGTCTGGTTTTGCAGATTTCCCCTCACACCAGCCCACCTGTCCCCCCTTCCCTCTGCCCCTTCCCTGCTGTGACTGCATTTGTTTGCCTTGTTCCACTGCTACCCCACAGCCATTTGTTTGATCCCTTTTTGCTGGGATGGAGGTTTCCTTTGTGGATGTGTTTTGTTTTTTTTTGCCTGGATCTACTAGAGTCACTTGTCGCTGCAGGACTGATAAAGCAGGATTCAGCTAACAAGATACAGTTGAGAAGATCTGTCTGTCCTAACCATTCTGTGGATTAAACATTCTCAGAGATGCAAAGCAATGCTTTCTCTCTGTTCTCTGGTGGGAAAAGATGAAGAAAGATCATAGTCCAGTCACTTACCTTTCACATCTCATCTTCCAAATCATCCTAGGACATTGCATTGCCACAACAGCAACTCCCTGTGTAAGAAATGTAGCCGATGGTTGGTACAGTATTTTCCATGGGGAAAAAAAAATCCTGCTGATTTAAGCACTGAGTTCCCATTGTATCATAACACTGAGCCTGTGATTGGCAACGCTTGTCTTGGCTATGAGTTAGCTTAGAATACAATCAGCCGGGGCAGGTCCTGCAGATCCCTGGCACCAGCAGGGCACAGTCACTGTGTTACGCCGTTGTTATTCTTTCTCCAGGTGCACTTCCAGCTCAAACAAGATGTGGTGAGGAAGCCCCCGGAGCGTAAAGCCTCAGGCACACGCACGAACAATAAAACCCTTCATAAGAAGGTAGTGCCAAGAGCCACCCGCCGAGGGACCCAGAGATGAGGACAGCTCACTTGGCTGGGAGCTGAGGGAAGCCCTTTGTATGAGGCCTGGCTGAAGACTGCAGCCAGTGAACTTTCCAAAAGTCCAGCATGAAACTAGCCCAAATTATTAGGTTATTAAACGAGGAAGTATTTAATCCCTGAGCAAATCGTGAAGTCATTCACAGCAGAACGCGTCTGGGCTGCGGTCCCCCAGGCAGCATGTCTGTAGCTGCGGAGCTGCCCTCCTGCCCTTGTTCCATCCAGGAGAGCTCTGCTCCCTGCACGCCCGGACTCGGCTGCTACAGCCCACATGAGACATTCACTGGTGCACAGCCGGGAGAATGAGTCCCAGCAGCAAGTGCTGCCCTCACAAGCTGGGCATGTGAATCCTGGTGCTCATCCTCTGGGTGTGAGCACCATGCTTCTCCCTCAGGTAAGGATGGTTGCTGCCTGTAGACCCTGAAGTTAGAAGAAGGTCAGTTTTAAAGCAGTCGGTGATGTGCCCAGCTCTGGACACAGTGTGTCCTTTGCGTAGCACAGCTGCCGCTGAGTGGAACATCACAAGGAGGGATGCAGTGCTAGGTTGTGGTGTTCCAAGGTCAGCTCCCAGCTAGTGATGTTACATCCGTGTTGCTGTGCAGATGGGACTACCTGGAAGCTCGTTTGGATTATTTATAGTTAGACGGGATGAAACGGTACACGCCGGCAAAAGCAATGGATTATCCTGTCTCCTTATGTCTTCACATCCAAACCAGATGGCTCTCTGAAGGGTCTGCTCGCGCCAACACAAGCAATTAGTCTGAGCACAGGAGCAGCTAGGTGAGGTCTGACAACCAGTGAGTAGGAGTGCAGGACAGGTGATTTGATGGTCCCTTGAGACAACTTGCCTGAGTCTTGGTTCAGTCAGTGTGTGGCACGGAAATCTGGATGCATGACTGCTGGCAGTGTGCTGGGCAGGCACAGTGCAAGCCAGTGAGCTGTAATGGGGTTAAAGGTATGATCCAAGGTTCAGCGAGGTGGGGTGCTAGAGGCTGGGTCTTAAAATGCTGCTTGCACTGTCTGGGCAGGCATGGAGTAGAAGCAAAAGTGGAAATAAAGCAATTTCCACCCTAAAAGTATCTTAAACAGGCAAAACATTTCTGGCATTCTTCATATAAATAAATAACTCCAGAGGGATAAACAGTCCCAATCCATGCATCCCCACAATTTCTTTTTGTATGACTGATTATCCTGAGCTCCCCCCCAGTTGCACTGTCTCTCTCCATCTCTCAGTCCTGTCCAGAGACAGCCCCCCAGACATTCTCCTTGCTCCTCCTCTTTTGAGAGTTCATCTCTCGAGAGCAACCTCCACCAGCCTGCTGCACAGGCGGTATTCTGCACTTCGTCCCTCGCTGTCGCATCCTCCCCCGTCTGTGCTGCAAGATGCTAGCGGCATTTTCAGCCCTAGCAGCACACACACGCCCTTGTACCTCTGCCTGCTAACAGAAGCTGTTTCTCTGCCGTGTCTGTTCTTGGAAAGGCAGCGCAAACTGTCCCTCAGAGGGTATCTAGTCAGGCTATTGCAAAAAAGTGCCAGAAGCAGTACTGCACATTACCGTGGCTCTGAGTGATTTTGGTCTGCACAGGCCCATGTGGGCCAGAGACAGTAGCCAGTTCCACGTTCATAGCCAAAGCTGAATTCAGATTCTTTTTTCTTTTGGCATCTGGAAGGAAGTGAATAAGGACAGCGAGGCTGAGACATTCAACTCCATTTTGTCTTAACACCTCTTCCCATGGTCAAGCCCAGCAGCCTCATGCCAGAGGCTGGACCCTCCTGTTTGAAGCCACGTGTAGGTGCACATCCACACAACAGAATTGCTGGTGGACGTGCAGACAGGGTGAGGGAGGCCAGCCCGGCCCCATGCTGCATGCCGAAGGATCTGTTGTCACCGTGCATCCGACACATGTACAACGTATTCCTGCCCAACCACGGCACTTGCTCAGCTTGCCTCCGAGGACATCTTTGAAGCTGAGAGCAAGAAAAGGGCTGCCAGGGAGCAGCCTGCAGTCAGAATCGTGCCCTGGTTGCACTTCTGGCTAGACCAGCCGTGTGGTCCCTGGGCAGGAGGATGCTCTGCTCACACAGAGCTGCCCATGCTACCAGCACCCATCCCAGCATGGTCACAGATGGCCTTGCTGAGCCTGCTGGTCGCAGGGTGCTCTCATGTTGCCCTCTTGTGGTCCTAGAAAATCTAAGACCATCTCCGTTCCCCTTGCTTTCCAGGAGAGAGTCAGGGGAGAGGGGTTTCTTCTGTTTGTAACAGGACTTCCAGGAGGCCACCGCACTCACCCTGGCAGGCTGCTGTGGGGTTGTTGGCACAGCAGTGAAATTGGAGTCTCCATGGAAAGCTTTTTGCCCTATAAAACAGTTCCTACAAGACATAACATTTTTGTTTTGAAAGACTCTCTCTGGGCTGGGATTTGTCCAGCACAATCTCCTCCCAGCTCTGAATATTTTTGTGTTGAACAGTTTGGTAAGGCTCCACTTGGCCATGGCCGAGCTCTCCACGTGAAAACATGGTTACAAAATGTTTCCGAGACAGCATTCTGTCAAGCCCTCCTCTCAAAGGCTTGCCATGAACTTAGTCCCAAGTGTTGCAAGAAGCGTGGTCTAAAAACAATGCTAAACCTTCAGACACAACATCTGCACTGCAATGGTTTCACGTCCTTCTTCCAGGCTGCAGGGTCCCAGCCTGCCTGGTTGTTCCCATACCCCTGAGCATCTTCACTGCCCTCCTCCAAACCTTTTTCTGTGGCTGGCATGAAGGAGGCAGAACAAGGGAAAGTACAAACAGTGAACTCAAAGAAGGGTGAGGCATCTTTGCTGGGGACATCAGCAGAGTGGTTTGGTCATAGCCGTGACCGGGAAGGCCGCAGGAGGACTGGGATGATGAACTCTCCAGCAGTGCTGAGGTTAAACAAGAGAGAGAAATGGATGACTGTACGAAGAACAGTCAGTAAAATGCTTAGTGGAGATGTACAGGGGGACACATTTTACAACTAAAAATATACAATTCTTTTTTAAGTGCATAGCTTTTCCTGGAACACTGGAAAAGTTGAACTCAAAGCCAAGGAAAGGGTTGGCTGGAAGTGAAGATAGCAATGAAAAGCTCGGAGCCACCATGTAAGTAATAGTGGAGGCAAAGGCAAAAGAAGAGGGACACAGACCTGCCCAAATGCATATAGTTAGTCTAGTACAAGAGTCATCAGGAAAAGCTGGGGCGGTCTCAGAGCCCTACAGGCTTCAGGGTTTGTTGCTATATGCAAGACTGGTTTGGGACTCAGCTTCCAGAAAAAGCCTCGCAGCTTTCCTTGGATGGTGTTATTTCTGTCTTGGCACGTATGAGTTTAGACTGATTGTGCTGCTGCCTTCAGAGGACTCTGTTCTTTTACCCAGAGGTGCCACAGTATCTACCACCCACCATTAACCCCTGGCTGCATTTCTGTGCCGTTCCCACAGCCCTGTGAACGCGGACACCTGTGTGATTGTTTTACGGTGCCCTGGAGAAAGCTGTGGAGCTGCACCAAGCTCATTCTTAACTGTGCGCAGTTCAGGTCCTCCTCCTGGCTCTTGCTGGTCACATGCTGCGAGCTGGGAGAGCTTCCAAGGAGGCTATGCACAGCTGCCAGGTCCTTCTGCTCCTACACCGCTGGGTGAACACTACACCTCCCTGGGCAGCGCTGGCCATCCCTGAGGCAGAAGACTATTTCCCATTGCTACTCAGGGCTATGGTCCTCTAGAGCAGATTGGCTGTTCTTTCTGTGTAAAGGATGGAGTACCCTGGCTCAAAACCTCTCGGCTGGCAGAGTTTTTAGGCACAAAGGACATTTAAAACCAGTGGCAGGGTCTGGTGTCCATTCTTCGGCTCCAGCAAAGAGCACACGAGGAACCGTACCTGCAGGGAAAAGCACCCAGCTCCTTGTGCAGCCCTGGGCCCCCTGCCAACAGCAAAGCGCCGTGCCAGCCGTGTGGGTCCCAGCACAAGCAGAGCAGACGAGGAGTCAGCTCGGAGCCTGTGCACGCACTAACACGACTTTCACAGCAGGGCGTGCGCCGTGCTCTGCGCACCCTGCTCCTAGCTGGTGGCAAGCCAAGCTGTGAGCTCGGAGGTTGCCATGGAGAAGTGTAGCTAAATGCACAAACAAGTGTCAAGCTGTGATAACTGTGCTGGAGACTGAGACTTGGGGCTTCACAGCGTGCTGCTGAGGGAGGGTATCCCTTGGGGCATGGAGGTGTTTTTGGACTGCCAGGAAAATGAGTGCGGGACCAACTGTACGTGGTGTGCCCCTCTGTGTGATGCACAAACCTGCTGCTGCCTTCTGCCAGGAGTTCTTTGTTTTTCTCCATTTGGGGGATCCTACAGCGGATCTAAGCCACCAAAGCCAGCTCCTCGCGGCAAAACCGAGACTGCACCAGATGGACAGTGCAGACCCACTCCTCAGCTGTTGCCCACGAGGCAGCGAGAGACACCCAGGAGAAGGCAGCAGCAGGGAATAGAGCCCTCAGAGCCCTGGCACCCGTGGTGCCTGCGAGGCAGCAACACTTTGTGGAGGAGTCGAAGTGGCCTTGCACAGGCAGCTGCTGGGGCTGCTCCTGCTCGAGCAGTGCTGCGAGGCTGTCCCGGGGCTGTCCCCGTGTCACCGGGGGGGGGGTCCCCCAAGGCTCCGTGCCTGCCCGGGGAACAGCTCAGGCCGCGGCCTCCCAGCTCCACCATGCCGGGCCGTGCGGAGGCGGGCGGGCGGCGGGGCGGGCCGCGGGGCCGGGCGGGGCGC